>NC_047110.1:112994803-113294803 GCF_902500255.1 Thalassophryne amazonica | reverse complement strand
CCTCACAGGTCCAGAAAAAATTTTGATAAAGCAACGTGCGCCGTCTCGAGTAGCGTGTGAAACAAAGGAATTCAGCCGAGAGGGCTGAACCACATCTCACTCAAGGCGTTTATTACGTGCGCGCGCGAGCGAATCGTCTGTAGAGAATATTTTATTAATTAACTACACAGATGTATAATAAAACAAATGGTGACTGGTTTCTAAACACAATTATGACAGTTTTTTGGGGGGGGGAAGAGCCAGCTGCAGCAAGCAGCGGAGTTTTTTTTTTTTTTTAATTGTTTACATGTGCACGAGTGAACGGGACAGTTGATCCTCAAACTGGGTTCCGCAGAGTAGGAAGGACCACTGAAAGCGGCCGTCATCTTGACACAGCTCCTGCAGCAAATAATGATACTCTCTGTATTGGGAGCTTTCCACAGCAACTCGTTCCGTGTGATCAAGGTCCGTCATGTTAGCTTGACTGACAACCGGAGCCGGCGAGTGGAATGGAAGCTCCTCCTATTTGATGACGCACCGGGCGAATTTTTGCAGCTAAAGTCCACCCAAGCAGCGACACACCGGGCGAAGGAGGCGCATCCGTCGCCTGGCGACCCACGCGAATTTGTAGCGTCTGATCGCGCCCGGTGTGAACGCGGCATGAGAGCGAAGCGCTCTATTGGGGTGATATGGTACTATGAGGTCCCTAAGATAAGATGGGACCTGATTATTCAAAACCTTATAAGTAAGAAGAATTTTAAATTCTATTCTGGAATTAACAGGGAGCCAATGAAGAGAGGCCAATATGGGTGAAATATGCTCTCTCCTTCTAGTTCCTGTCAGTACTCTAGCTGCAGCATTTTGAATTAACTGAAGGCTTTTCAGGGAACTTTTAGGACAACCTGATAATAATGAATTACAATAGTCCAGCCTAGAAGAAATAAATGCATGAATTAGGTTTTCAGCATCACTCTGAGACAACACCTTTCTAATTTTAGAGATATTGCGCAAATGTAAAAAAGCAGTCCTACATATTTGCTTAATATGTGCATTGAACGACATATCCTGATCAAAATGCCATCCAGAGTAAGGATCTGCTTAGACACCATGTTTCTAAGATTTGTGGGGCCAAGTACAATAACTTCAGTTTTATCTGAATTTAAAAGCAGGAAATTAGAGGTCATCCATGTCTTTATGTCTGTAAGACATTCCTGCGGTTTAACTAATTGGTGTGTGTCCTCTGGCTTCATGGATAGATAAAGCTGGGTATCATCTGCGTAACAATGAAAATTTAAGCAATGCTTTCTAATAACACTGCCTAAGGGAAGCATGTATAAAGTGAATAAAATTGGTCCTAGCACAGAACCTTGTGGAACTCCATGATTAACCTTAGTCTGTGAAGAAGACTCCCCATTTACATGAACAAATTGTAATCTATTAGATAAATATGATTCAAACCACTGCAGCGCAGTGCCTTTAATACCTATGGCATGCTTACAAATTACAGGTTACAAATGATCTTCTTATGGCCTCAGACAGTGGACTCATCTCTGTGCTTGTCCTGTTAGACCTCAGTGCTGCTTTTGATACTGTTGACCATAAAATTTTATTACAGAGATTAGAGCATGTCATGGACACTTTTCTTATCCCATCAATTGAAAGGATGTTTGGGGATGATGAAATCATTTTTCAAGATGATAATGCATCTTGCCATAGAGCAAAAACTGTGAAAACATTCCTTGCAAAAAGACACAAAGGGTCAATGTCATGGCCTGCAAATAGTCCGGATCTTAATCCAATTGAAAATCTTTGGTGGAAGTTGAAGAAAATGGTCCATGACAAGGCTCCAACCTGCAAAGCTGATCTGGCAACAGCAATCAGAGAAAGTTGGAGCCAGATTGATGAAGAGTACTGTTTGTCACTCATTAAGTCCATGCCTCAGAGACTGCAAGCTGTTATAAAAGCCAGAGGTGGTGCAACAAAATACTAGTGATGTGTTGGAGCGTTCTTTGTTTTTCATGATTCCATAATTTTTTTCCTCAGAATTGAGTGATTCCATATTTTTTTCCCTCTGCTTGGTCTAAAAAGTAACCGTTACTGACTGCCACAATTTTTTTTCCTGATTTCTTATAGTGTTTCTTAAAGCCAGAAAGTTGCCATTTGAAATGACTTTAGTTTTGTGTCATGTCTGTGATCTGCTTTTTTTCTACAAAATTAAACAACTGAATGAACATCCTCCGAGGCCGGTGATTCCATAATTTTTGCCAGGGGTTGTATATAATATATATGATATATATGTATATTTGTATATGTATATTTGTATATGTACGAGGTCTGTCCATAAAGTATCGTACCTTTTTATTTTTTTTTTAACTATATGGATTTCATTCATATGTTTTCACGTCAGACAAGCTTGAACCCTTGTGCGCATGCGTGAGTTTTTCCACCCTGTCGGTGACGTCATTCACCTGTGAGCATGCCTTGTGGAAGGAGTGGTCCCGCCCAGTTGTCGGATTTTCATTGTCTGGAAATGATGGAATGATTTGGGGGTTTTTTCCATCAGAATTTTTTCAGAAGCTGTTAGAGACTGGCACCTGGAAACCATTCGAAAAATGTATCTGGCTTTCGGTGAAAATTTTACGGGCTTCACAGAGAATAAGGACTATTACTACAGCTTTAAGGATGGCGCTCAGAGCGCCGCGCTCCAAGCCGCAACGACAGGCACGAACCACTGGATCATTTCTAAATTGATGGCTGTGTGGAGCTGGGACCGTCGTGTGCACTTTCTCTGGTTATCACAAGAGCTGGACATCAACCATTTTCTGGCAGATTTCACTTTTAACAAAAGATTTTGTCATGGAAAGCCGCGCGGAGGCTTTGGCATCACAACCGATTTGCTGTTCGAGCGAGACAAAGAACGCCTCCGTTTCGGCGTGTCAGAGGACAAGTTTGGACATGTCCAGTTCTCCACAATTTCTCTTATAACTCACTCGACTGGTAAGCATTGAAAGCCGAGGTAGGCATGTCCGAACTTGTCCTCTGGCACGCCGAAACGGAGGCCAAATCATTCCGCCATTTCCAGACAATGAAAATCCGACGACGGGGCTGGACCACTCCTTCCACAAGGCATGCTCACAGGTGAATGACGTCACCAACAGGCGTGGAAAAACTCACGCATGCGCACGAGGGTTCAAGCTTGTCTGACGTGAAAACATATGAATCAAATCCATATATTAAAAAAAAAATAAAAAGGTACGATACTTTATGGACAGACCTCGTATATATGTATATATATATGTATATATATCCGGAGTACAAGTCATTTTTTGTTGTTTTGTTGTTGTTTACTAGTTTTAGAGGTCCTGTGACTTAGTGTTCAGTGTGACTTCTATACATTAAGAAAAAAAATCACGATTCACGACTGCAAATTTTCTTTACACTTGAAATGAAAAACACACTATGAAACTACCTTTCTGTTTTAAAAAACAGAGGTGGAAACAGTGAGCAGCTGGAAATCACAAGCACACAACACAATGAATAATTCCCGTACAACCCAATACAACAGCCACATGTCAGCTTAATGTTCATTGGAACACTCACAGTTTCGGCAGTCTCTCTCAATCGCCAAGTTGGACAGACTGAAGTTGAGACGTGTAGCACGTTGACCTTGCTACCCAGCTGATGACATGGCAGGCCACAAACATTGACAGTTTCACAAAATACCATCTCATGACCACATTAATGAATCACCACCTCTAAAAGATTATAATCTGCATCTGCTTACCAGCTTCAGGTATACAAGGTCTGTTAGAAAACTATCTGACCTTTTTATTTTTTTAAAAAACCATATGGATTTGAATCACGTGTGATTGCATCAGCCAAGCTTGAACCTTCGTGCGCATGCGTGAGTTTTTTCACGCCTGTCGGTTGCATCATTCGCCTGTGAGCAGGCTTTGTGTGAGCAGTGGTCCACCCCCCCTCGTCGGATTTTTATTGCGAGTAAAATGTCTGAATGATTTGGAGCTTTGCTGCATCAAATTTTTCCAGAAACTGTGAGAGACCTCCAGGTGGACACCGTTCGGAAAATTCAGATGGCTTTCAGGGACGATTTATGGGAATTACACAGATTAAGGAGTGTTACAGCCGGTTTAAAGACCACCCACAGCGGCTGAGAGTGCGGTGCACTCCGGGTAGTGATCGACAGGCTGAAACGACCAGATCATTTCCAAAGTGAATGCTTTGTTGATCCGGGTCGTCGTCTGACTACCACAGAAATGGCAGAAGATGTGGACATCAGCACTTTTTCGGCACATTCCACTGTTACAGGAGTTTTTGTCATAGAAAGAGGAGCGGAGGAATGCGCACAGAGCCGCGAATGGCGCGTGACAAAAGCACCTCCGTGTTGGTCTCACAGGACGGCTTTCAGATGGCTTTCAGACGGCTTTTGGTGACTTTTCAGTCATGTGACTATCCGAGAAATTTGGATGAGCTGGACATGCCAGAACATGTCCTGTGAGGCTTCGTCACGGCATTGCTTTGCGCCATGCGGCTTCGTCCCGATGCGCGAATTCCTCCGCTCCTCTTTCCATGACAAAAACTCCTGTAACAGTGGAATGTGCTGTTCATTTCCAAACTGAACGTCGAACGTTGATCCGGGACGTCGTCTGACTACCACAGAAATTGCAGAAGACGTGGACATCAGCACTTTTTCGGCACATTGAGACAGATGTGCGGAGGAATTCGCGCGTCGGGACGGAGCCGCATGGTGCAAAGCAATGCCGTGATGAAGCCTCACAGGACATGTTCTGGCATGTCCAGCTCATCCACAATTTCTCGGATAGTCACACGACTGAAAAGCCACCGAAAGCCATCTGAAAGCCGTCCTGTGAGACCAACACGGAGGTGCTTTTGTCACGCGCCATTCGCGGCTCTGTGGCGCATTCCTCCGCTCCTCTTTCCATGACAAAAACTCCTTTAACAGTGGAATGTGCCGAAAAAGTGCTGATGTCCACATTTTCTGCCATTTCTCTGGTAGTCAGACGACGTCTCGGATCAACAAAGCCTTCACTTTGGAAATGATCTGGTCGTTTAAGCCTGTCGATCACCACTCGGAGTGCACCGCGCTCTCAGCCGCTGTGGGTGGTCTTTAAACCGGCTGTAACACTCCTTAATCTGTGTAATCCCCATAAAATCGTCCCTGAAAGCCATCTGAATTTTCCGAATGGTGTCCACCTGGCTGTCTCTCACAGTTTCTGGAAAAAAATTTGATGCAGCAAAGCTCCAAATCGTTCAGACATTTTACTCGCAATAAAAATCCGACAAGGGGGTGGACCACTGCTCACACAAAGCCTGCTCACAGGCGAATGACGCAACCGACAGGCTGAAAAAACTCACATGCGCACGAAGGTTCAAGCTTGGTTGATGCAATCACACGTGATTCAAATCCATATGGTTTTTGCAAAAAATAAAAAGGTCGGATAGTTTTCTAACAGACCTCGTATTTACATGGAAGCAAAACCTCCTTTTGTATGGTGATTTCCATCAAAATTTGTTTCCATGTTCCCTTTACGTATGTCACCATATAAAACCACTAACTTATTTATACTGTGTATATATACTCAACAAAAATATAAACGCAACACTTTTGGTTTTGCTCCCATTTTGTAGATGAACTCAAAGATCTAAAACTTTTTCCACATACACAATATCACCATTTCCCTCAAATATTGTTCACAAACCAGTCTAAATCTGTGATAGTGAGCACTTCTCCTTTGCTGAGATAATCCATCCCACCTCACAGGTGTGCCATATCAAGATGCTGATTAGACACCATGATTAGTGCACAGGTGTGCCTTAGACTGCCCACAATAAAAGGCCACTCTGAAAGGTGCAGTTTTGTTTTATTGGGGGGGGATACCAGTCAGTATCTGGTGTGACCACCATTTGCCTCATGCAGTGCAACACATCTCCTTCGCATCATCCATGAAGAGAACACCTCTCCAGCGTGCCAAACACCAGCGAATGTGAACATTTGCCCACTCAAGTCGGTTACGACGACGACTGGAGTCAGGTCGAGACCCCGATGAGGACGCCGAGCATGCAGATGAGCTTCCCTGAGACAGCTTCTGACAGTTTGTGCAGAAATTCTTTGGTTATGCAAACCGATTGTTTCAGCAGCTGTCCGAGTTGTGTGTGGGCCGCTGAAGAGGAGGTACTGCTGGCCCACCACCACCAGAGGGCGCCCTGCCTGGAGTGCGGGCTCCAGGCACCAGAGGGCGCTGCCGCGTTATGGGAGTAGCCTGGGTGACAGCTGTCACCCATCACCAGACACAGCTGTTCCACTCAGCACAGAGGTATATCAGGAGGACGGCGTCTCCACCTCAGTGCCGAGATATCGCCTAAGACTGAGGTAATATTCTCTGCATTTATATTCTGAACAACCAGCTAAACTTGTTAAACCTTTTCAGGACTGTTGACTACTGATAGCTTCATTGCTTGGATAAGTACTCACCTTCCTGCTGTACTTTCACAAGGGGTGGAGGCGGCTTCTCCCACTCCGTTACTGGGTGCGGTCGCATCCACACCTGTGTGTTGTTGCTCTCTCCCGCCAGCAGTACCGGATCCGACGAGCGGAGGCAGTGGCCACCTGGGAATTCGGGACTTGGCGGTTCCAGTATTTCCAGGGTTCGGTGGCAGAGGAGATCTGGGTGGTTCCGGTTCGACTGAGACGGACGTCTCCTACCTTCGAGCCTGCCCACACGACACCAGCGGATTCGACCCCAAATTGTGATTGTTGTATTTATTGTGCTCGTTTCACAATAGTAAACCTTGTTATTTACCTTCTCCATTGTCCGTTCATTGCGCCCCCTGTTGTGGGTCCGTGTTCCTACACTTTCACAACACGAGTGGCTGGTCTCAGACGATCTTGGAGGTGAACATGCTGGATGTGGAGGTCCTGGGCTGGTGTGGTTACACGTGGTCTGCGGTTGTGAGGCTGGTTGGATGTACTGCCAAATTCTCTGAAACGCCTTTGGAGATGGCTTATGGTAGAGAAATGAACATTCAATACACGAGCAACAGCTCTGGTTGACATTCCTGCTGTCAGTATGCCAACTGCACGCTCCCTCAAATCTTGCGACATCTGTGGCATTGTGCTGTGTGATAAAACTGCACCTTTCAGAGTGGCCTTTTATTGTGGGCAGTCTAAGGCACACCTGTGCACTAATCATGGTGTCTAATCAGCATCTTGATATGGCACACCTGTGAGGTGGGATGGATTATCTCAGCAAAGGAGAAGTGCTCACTATCACAGATTTAGACTGGTTTGTGAACAATATTGAGGGAAATGGTGATATTGTGTATGTGGAAAAAGTTTTAGATCTTTGAGTTCATCTCATACAAAATGGGAGCAAAACCAAAAGTGTTGCGTTTATATTTTTGTTGAGTGTATATATTATATATATATATATATATAATATTATATATATCCACCATCTGAATTTTTTCCAAGATGCATTTTTGGACCAATGCGACTTATATTCCGGTGCAACTTGGATGGAAAATATGGTGTGTGACACACACACACACACACAAGTTGGTACGTGTGCATGTGATGTTTAAAGTCACAATGAAAATAGTGAAAATAAATCTACAACATTACAAATTAAACTAGGACTGCAGGCCCTCGTTCCGCGCAACCGCCTACCCAGGCCAGTGGGTGCCCTTGTGAGCACATGTGGGTATGTGCATGCAGGGGCAACCACTCATCATATAGTTAAAATTTTAAACAAATCACACAGTGCATCAAGGAGTTATGACATGTTGATTGTTCATCCACTAGGGGGCTCAGTGTACAAACAGAGGGGCCGGGTGTGTTCAGGGGTCAACCGCATCATACATGTGAAGTTTCAAGTCAGTCAGGCAAAGCATGAAGGAGTTATCATGACTTGATGTTCCATGGCAAAGGGTCAAAATGGCGGCACCATAGCGGCCACACCCTTCAACATAGAGAAAACGTGTAGCAATTTTCATCTCCCTAGTACAAAAAAACCTTTTTGAAAGGTTTTTGAAAGTTTCAAGGGGGCGCTGTTGAGCCATTTTGCCCCGCCCACGGGCAACGCCCCTATGAATTGTAAGAGGTTGTCATGCTTGACCTGTGTATCAATTTTCATGATGATATGACAAAATTAAAGCCGTCAAAAGGAAGAACGTAATTTCATGGCGAAAGGGTTGATATTCGGTACGCCACCACACAGAAGCAGTTACTCGTAAGTTCATGGCGATCATCGCTTATGTTCAGCAAGTTGTTCAGCATGTTTTAGAAGTGGAAGGAAGTTGATGGTGTTAAGTATGTGACATCAGGACCTGTTTAAGTATAATGTTCCATGGCGAAGGGTCAAAATGGTGGCGCCATACCGGCCCACACCCTTCGACATAAAGAAAGCTTTCGATAACTTTTGGTCAGTATCGTCTGTGGGTGATGTGGAAGAAATTTGAAGTGCATTGGACAAAATCCCTAGCAGGAGTTCGTTCAAATACAACATGTGTAAATCACGCCAAAATGAGAAGAAGATTCAAAATGGCCGACTTCCTGTATAGAGTAGACCCATGGTGCAAGAGACTTTTTTGTACGTCTATGCAAGTCACACATGTGTACCAATTTTCATCTCCCTACTCCAAAAAAACCCCTATGGGGAGGGGTTTTTGAAAGTTTCAAGGGGGCGCTATTGAGGCATTTTGCCCCGCCCATGGGTGACGCCCCTATGAATTGTAAGAGGTTGTCGTGCTCGACCTGTGTATCAATTTTCATGATGATGTGACAAAATTAAAGCCGTCAAAAGGAAGAACGTAATTTCATGGCGAATGGGCAATATTCGGCACGCTGCCTGGAAATGGGTGCTCCAAAAAGCTCGCCAAAGTTTACGACCCCTAGCAGCCACGCCTTTTGACTTAATCGGATGAAATCCCTAGGATGAGTTCGTTCAAATGTAAGTAGTGGAAATGGCCAAAAATGGCAAAAAATTACTCAAAATCGAACTTAAAATCAAAATGGCCGACTTCCTGTCGATATGTTCACCATGACAGTAAGAGACTTTTTCGTGCGTCATGGCATGTAAATATGGTGTAACCGAATTTCGTGAGGCTAACGATGAAAAAAGCCCAGTGAGGAGGGTTTTGGAAAATTTCTAGGGGGCGCTATTCGCGATTTTTCTGCGACCATGTGCGATGCCCCCAAAATATCGAATTTTGGATCCGGCCGGACAACTTGGAAAGTTTGGGTGAGTTTTTGAGCATGGGAAGAGGCCGAAATTTCGATTTCAAAAGTGAGAATAATAATAAATAACTAGGACTGCAATCAGTCATATACGGGCCCTCATTCCGCGCGACCCCGCCCTACCCAGGCCAGTGGGTGCCCTTGTGACCACATGTGGGCATGTGCATGCAGGGGGTAACCACTCATCACACAGTTAAAATTTTAAATCACACAATGCATCAAGGAGTTATGACATGTTGATTGGTCATCCACTAGGGGGCGCTCAGTGTACAACAGAGGAGCTGGGTGTGTTTCAGGGGCCAACCGTCATCATACTGTGAAGTTTCAAGTGAATCAGGCAAAGCATGAAGGAGTTATCATGACTTGATGTTCTATGGCAAAGGGTCAAAATGGCGCCACCATAGCGGGCCACACCCTTCAACATAGAGAAAAGCTTTCGATAACTTTTGTTCATTATCATCTTTGGATGCTGTCAAAGAAATTTGGAAGTGCATTGGACAAAATCCCTAGGAGAGTTCGTTCAAATACAACATGTGGAAATCATGCCAAATGAGAAGAAAAGTCAAAATGGCTGACTTCCTGTTTGGAGTAGACTCATGTGCAAGAGAACGTTTTTGTACGTCTATGAAAGTCACATGTGTACCAATTTTCATCTCCCTACTCCAAAAAAAAACCCTATCTGGAGGGGTTTTTGAAAGTTTCAAGGGGGCGCTATTGAGGCATTTTGCCCCTCCCATGGGCGACGCCCCTATGAATTGTAAGAGGTTGTCATGCTCGACCTGTGTATCATTTTCATGATGATGTGACAAAATTAAAGCCATCAAATGAAGAACGTAATTTCATGGCGAATGGGCAATATTCGGCACGCTGCCACACGGACGCTGTTACTCGTAACTTCACGCCGTTCATCGCCTACGTCACCAATTTCTTCTTCTGCATGTTTTAGAAGTGGAATGAAGATGATTGTGTTAAGTATGTGACATCAGGACCTCTTAAAGTAAAAATAGGACATTCCCACCACCACCAGGGGGCACTATGGCGCAGGTGGGAACTTAAGATATGTAGACGTTCAGGCAGAGCCCTCATCATGTCCAGCAAGTTTGAAGGATCTACGATGATGTATGTGGGCGTGACAGCCGTTCGAAGTGAAATGGCGTGCTCCGAACAGCTCACCAAAGGTTGATGACCCCTAGCAGCCACGCCTTTTGACTTAATTAGAATCGTTTGATAACTTTTGATCACCATTGTGTTGTGATGATTTGACCAAATTTGAAGACGATCGATAAAATCCCTAGGACGGTTCGTTCAAATGTAAGTAGTGGAAATGGCCAAAATAGCAAAAATTTGTTCAAAATCGAAACTTAAAATCAAAATGGCTGACTTCCTGTCGATATTTCACCAGGACAGTAAGAGACTTTTTCGTGCGTCCTGAACATGGTAAATATGTGTACTGAATTTCGTGAGGCTATGATGAAAAAAAGCCCAATGCGGAGGGGTTTTTGAAATTTCTAGGGGGCGCTATTTCGCGATTTTTCTGCGACCATGTGCGATGTCCGAAAATATCTGAATTTCGGATCCGCCAGGACGACTTTGGAAAGTTGGGTGAGTTTTTGAGCATGGGAAGAGGCCGAAATTTCGATTTCAAGAGTGAGAATAATAATAATAATAAATAATAAATAATGCACGATTAAAATAAGGTCCTCGTAGGACGTTGCCTACTCGGGGCCCTAATAAAAATATTAAAGCCAGAACTATATTTGATCACTTTCCATGATTTTTACAGTCAGTTTTCTTTAGATAAGTCATGGGATGGACACATGAACATTTTCTTCAACCTATTTTCCATCATTCATTCAGCAACAGAAACGTTATGGTACTGTATAAGCAACTAGTGAGGGAAAGCCACCAAGACAGAATATCTAGCGTATGTGCTGTATCTTGTGTACGAGAGCTCGGTGGATCTCTCAAACGAATACCCTCAGTTGTGAAAATGTGTGACACGCTCACAGTGACACGCAGACTGCAGCTGACTGCAGAGTCTAAAATAAAACGCTCGGGTCTATTTCAGTGGCAGCGGCTCCAGTAATAGTTCTGGCACTGAAGATGAGGGCTGGACACGAGTTCTAATTGCAGCTCTGTCCAGTCAGTGCTGACTTTGTGTTTTGTAGCAACACACACACACACAGAGCGGGTGAGTTGTTGGCAGGTTTGCCCTGGATCAGGTTTCTTGCCGTCTGGTACTGGATTGAATTTGACTGAAGTGCACTTACACAGAGAACGTGTAAACACATCACCACCACTACACCAAAGAGCTTTGACTCCGGCTTATATTTTACTGTGGAAGGCAAAAGTAAGGGTTTTTTTTGGTGGGGGGAGGGGGGGGGTATGTAGCAGTCTGTCTGTCTGTCTGTCCATGAGACTCGTAAGCACAACTCCTAAAGCAGTTTCTGAATTTCAAGTCAAGCTGTGGAGTTTTACATGGAAAATAAAAAACCTCTAACAACAAAAACTGCAGAGAAACATGAGACCTGAGAAATCTTCATACACATAAGAATCACAAATAACTTGAAAACATAGACAGTAAATACACTGGAAGCTCAAAAGAGTGACTCTGGGTGTTTGGCAGCACTTATTCTGCTACGTCCTGGAGCTTAGGGAAGGCCACCCCCATCTTGAGTTACTGAACAAACTAAATCTAACGGGCTAACCTTAGTTCCAGTGCTTTACTAAATCATATTTTGTGAACCGGGTCGGGGTTATCATAACGGTTCACTCGGGTGTGGTCATTAAAAATTATGCCCGCCGTAGTGAGGGTCGTATCCCACTGACACACAACTGTTTGGAGAGGAGGTGAGACACAATCATGCATGCGAAAAAAATAACTTTTTCACAGGGAATCTCACTGAATTGGTCCACCTGACATGGCCGACTCCCTGCTGAATGCTGCATGGAGTGGTGGCAAAAATACGGCCATAAATCTTGAGTAGTGCGCACACTTACTGTGCAAGAGACACTGATATGGCGTGCGGCACAAACGCAGAAGTCAAACAACACTGGTGCAGCCTTTGCAGATGCAGGGATTTACGCATGAATGCCACATGGCAGTCTCACAGGCTTTGAGCATCACTGGCTTGGCTGAAAATGATGATACATTTGCGCACACAGTGCTCAAGATGGATGTGGACTATTACATTGTTATTATGTGAACAAGGCTGTGAAAATTCTCCCAACTTCAGACAGAAAAAGCACTGACAATAATAATAAAATAAAGTAAAATAAATAATAATTAAAAACGCAAGAAACATGTGGAAAGCCTCTCAGTCATGCAGAATGATGTCAGAATGCTGTCCAGCATGCACATTGGGCATGCGCTGACCAGGGACATTAAAGTTAAATCCACTTATGTCCTCAGAAAAATAAATAAATAAATAATAACAAACCCTTTTCCCTCCACAGAGAAGAAAAAAAACATCGGGAAGAAAGCTGTGAGTACAACACTCACCCAGTTATAGAAAGCATTTGCAGAATTATATATTATATTATTACATCCGCCAAGGACATAATAATATAATCGCTGTTTATTTATTATTTGTCTGACTGTCGGTTACAAAGATTATGTCAAAACTACTACACAGATTTTGATAAAAATTCTCACCACAGATACATATTAGGCCACGAAAGACTCCATTAAATTTTGGAGGTGATCCAGATCCGGATTCTGGATCAAGTTTCATTTTATATAGGCTTTGAAGGATAACTGTTAGAAGGATTACTTCAAAACTATTTCACAGATTCTCACCAAATTTGCACCACAGATAGATATTAGACCATGGAAGGCTCCACTGAATTTTGGAGGTGATCCAGATCGGGATTCTGGATCAAGATTTCACTTTATATAGGCTGTGAAGGATTATGTCAAAACAACTTCATGGATTCTAGCAGATTTGCATCAGAGATGGGTATTAGGCCATGGAAGACTCCACTGAATTTTGAAGGTGATCCGTTTCTGGATTGGCAGACGTCAGAAATCTTGGATTGCTCTTGTATTATATATAATGTCTAGTAGACCATGCGATCAAAGAGGTCCAGGCTGCCGCTATCCCACTCATGCGTGGGGCCCCCCCCTCCCTCAGTGATGAAATATATATATATCACGTACAGATGGCGTGCGATGTCCTCCCTCAGAGTGATGTCCTCGTTGGCTGAATCCACCTCTGTGCTTGTGGAGTGACCATGCCTGCACGCTTCTCACGGTCACCAACGGCATGCAAATTGTTTGTTGTGGTCCTAATTAAGGAATTTAAAAAAAAAAAGATAATCCCAGCTGCCATGGACAGGTGTGTCCAGCCTGCTGACCACATGTACATGCGGTCAGCAGGTGAGCAGCGTCAGTTGGACTTCTAGAAACAACGTCTCTTTCCAATCATCACTATTTTGCCGTGCTACCATGGCAGCTCATGTGTGACTCTGATGAATAATGTCAGATCCTCATTTTTGTTTTCAGTCACTCACTATGTACGTCATGAGTCGTCAGCTCCTCCCACCGTTCCCTCAGGATTCTCACACATTATGAGTCTGGTGACTACAATCAGCGGGCTTCACAACACCTGCGATGGCTTTCTGAGTTCTTGGCGAAGGGTTTTGTCACCTCACCAACATCGAACTGTTCAAAATTCAGCTGACACGTGAGCGACACCTAGCAATTCATGTGAGGAGTTGGCACCACTCCACGCCAATCTCGCCATTTCCCTCGCAAATGCCGGTCACAAGCAGTCACAGCCCAGTGGGATAAGACCTTAACTATAGAGTTTTGGGGTTAGAGTTAGTGTGGAGTAGAGCTAATGCTAGCTAAGCTACTGATACCTGCTAACACTTCTAATGGTGCTAACATAACAAATAAATAACTTGAAAATTTTACTCACGTAAATACTGGAGCACAGACATCGTAGAGATCTGACTGGACAATTAACCGCACAAGCCATATTATCTACAACTATAAGCAGCAGGTTAGTCTTCGTGTGGGCCACAGCAGCCTGTACTCAGGTTTTTGAAATGGAACGTGTGTCCACTTAGTGGACATTTACCATTAATGCAGTTAAATAGAATTTGCAAGACTCTAGTTATACATTCATAATAAAAATACTCATCCGACAGAAACGCTTGGTTCCACAGTCACTTGTTAGTGGTCTCTGTGACTTGAGTCTGCTATGAATACCAGCTGTCTCTCAGTGGCCACACCTCTTATTATGCATAACTTCATGGTTTAAAAACATCTTAAACTAGTGAGTTCTAAGAAATTCATCCCCTGGACAGTTGTCATGGACGAGAAAAATACGTAGCGAGACCAAAACAGTTTTTCTTATGTTTGTTTTGTTGTTTTTCTAACAAGGCTTGTCAACATGTTTGGTTTTCAAGCGGGCACGTAACGTAACTGGTGCTCATGGTGCTCCTGTAAGCTAAAAAAAAAAAAAAAAAAAACAGACAAACAAACATCTAAACAATAAAACAAAACAATAAAATTACAGCGGAACACAGATAGAAGCATAATTTATTTTTAGCACCATGTGCACCAGTTCTCCGCATGCCTATTTATTTTGCTCTAAAGTTGGACATTTTAACATGAGCTTCTATGGGAACCTGCCCCATTTTAGAGCCACCCTCAAGCAGCCTTTCCGGGAACTCGCACTTTTCCCTCTTCAGGGTGGTTTCATTTGTAATGGCTGGAGGTTAGGACTCCAGTTTATAACCATGTGGTGCTAACATGCAGCATTATAGGTAAACTTGCGTCGTTTCAGATCAGCTGATTTCCCTTCCTGCCGTACGGCCAGCCCTTTATTCTGACTTTTACCTCAGTACAGTTTCAGTGATCCAGGCAGAGGTCACATGACCCCAGTTTATCTGTTTGGGGTTTGATGTGGTTGGTCCTCCGGTCTTGGAATCCTCTAAGGTTTGTTCCTGTCCTCTTTGTTTTTGGTATCAGGTGATCAATGTGGACGGCAGCAACAGACAGACTCTGCTGGAGGACAAACTGCCTCACATCTTTGGTTTCACTCTGCTCGGTGATTACATCTACTGGACTGACTGGCAGAGACGCAAGCAGTCGAGCGAGTCCACAAGACGACGGCCATACGAGAGATCATTCATCGATCAACTACCGGACTTAATGGGACTGAAGGCCACGAAAGTGACGGAGACGTACGGTGAGGACGGCGGCACACAAGCCACATCAAATCTGCTTTCTCATCACAGTCATTTCTGTGATTAGAAAATCTTCTCTGACGTGTCCCTGAGACATGGAGCTCGAGTTAGGTCACATATATTTGACATTTTGTCAGCTTAGCTAACTCTTTGGAAAAGAGTCCTGCATGATGTCACTCGAGGATCACTTGCCACCTAACGGATGGTGATGATGAACCTTCCGATGAGTAGAAGTATACTGAAGTCAGACTTTTCCCTTGGTTTTGTCCAGGTACAAATGCTGCGGCGGTGGATAACGGCGGGTGCAGCCACCTGTGTTTCTGGTGTCTGCGGGCTGTCAGATGTGCCTGTCCAATGGGATGGAGCTTTTATCAGACATGAAGACCTGTGTGGTTCCTGAGGCCTTCCTGCTCTTCACCAACAGGTACCTGGGTCATACACATTATTACTGGGTACTTCACATCTTCATCCACTTCAGCTGCTGCTGGCTCTTCTCTCTGTGAGCTCTGAGCTGCTCTCACCATTAGTCTTCATATACACGTGTCTGCTCTCCGCGGCACATATGTGTCCACAGTCTGTTCTCAGCCAAACAAGACTTAATAATCCAGACTGCGGTGTGCGCTCCAGTAAGGCTAAGACTAAAACCTACAGAAACCCACTGCTGCTACACTTCATAACTTAAGGTGTAACGGCTAGACGAAGACCCCAAAGCAGAGAACAACCAACGCAACTTAGATAAAAGCAGGGGTTTTTTTTGTCCTATAGAGATAAATGGCACAGGAAAAACAGCAGGCACGGCTTGGTTGTAAGACAGGCACATTCTAAAATATGAACCAGCTGTCTCAACAAGAAAAAGTGATGGAATAAGTTGCATAGATGTTTTTTTAAGTTATTTCAACGTAACTACAGTTATTTTAACTTAACTAGAGAAGTCTTGTGGCATTAACTCAGTTGAAAGTTGAAACAACTAAGTTGAAATAATTTTAAAAAATCTATGCAAATTGTTTAATCAATTTTTCTTGCTGAGACAGCAGTTCCTTTTTTAGAGTACAGATATCAGTCACACAGTGATCAGCCCAGCAGGCAACAGTATTTCAAGGGAGCGAGCAGTATTATTAAAAATACAAGTAGTAGGTCAGTGCACAGAGATTAGTCATAATCTCAGGCAAAACATCGGGAACTCTGAACGACAAAGGTCTGGAACAGACAAAAACACTGAGAGGGGGGAAAAACCCCCCCACTGGGAATATAATGTGAGAGAGTTGGGCGATAATGAAACAATCTGGTGACGAGGGAACAATCTAACGGCAGTTATAAAGGCAGCTAACAGTCAAATGCAGAAGGACAGGGACAACGTGAAACTGAATGGTCAAGAATGGAAGTTGAGCTTCATTGAAGAAATGTGAAGAAACTTCAAAGTAAAGCACCAGAGATGAGTAAATGCAAGACTACGAGGTCTGTTAGAAAACTATCCGACCTTTTATTTTTTTAAAAGACTTTATGGATTTGAATCATGTGCGCTTGCATCAGCCAAGCTTGAACCTTTGTGCGCATGCGTGAGTTTTTTCACGCCTGTCGGTTGCGTCATTCGCCTGTGGACAGGCTTTGAGTGAGCACTGGTCCACCCCCCTCGTCTGATTTTCATTGTCAGTGAAATGTCTGAGCGATTGGAGCAGCGCTGAATCAAATTTTTCCAGAAACTGAGCGACAGCCAGGTGGAAACCATTCGGAAGATTCGGACGGCTTTCGGTGAGGATACTCTGGGCGTCACACAGATTGAGCGTTACAAACCGGATTAAAGACGGCCCACAGCGGCGGAGGGTGCGCCGCGCTCTGAGCGGCCATCGACAGGCTGAAACGACCAGATCATTTCCAAAGTGAAGGCCGTCCCGGATCAACACAGCTGACTACCAGAGAAGCTGACTACCAGAGAAATTGCAGAAGAGTTGGACATCAGCACTTTTGCTGCACATTCCACTGTTACAGGAGATTTTGTAATAAAAGACGTGCGGAGGAATTCGCGCGTCGAGACGGAGCCGCAATGGCGCGCAACAAAAGCACGTTACAGAAACAAGCTGGACGACGGTTAAACATGTTTCCAAAAGTCAACTAAGTCCAGATTTCTTGTTTCGTTTTAGCTTCGGTGTTCTTTGTTAGTTCAGTGTGACCGGGGCTTAAAGAGTCACAGCACTTCATTCATTCACGGCAGCGTTTGCCACAGCCAGTCAACTCATCAGCATTCTGTGCACAATGGAAAATGGTCCACCAATAAAAAATAAATAAAATAAAAATATGTTAAATTACTCTGTTTCTGACCCACACCACACTATGCAGTACCGACCCGAACCAATCGGTGGAAACTGGGCTTTCGGGATACGCTGGTTAATCGTTAAAGTGTGACAGCTGCATTAATTTATTAGACGTATGCCCATGTATGCCAGCGTTTTTAATATGGCCGGCATGCCCAGGCCAAAATGGCCAAGATGTGACAGGGCCTTTAGAAAAAAAACATAAAAAACAACTGCTGTTTTCACAGCCACCAGCACCCAGTTCCTCTCTGTGCAGAGTTAATGTGTTCTCCCCCGTGTCTACGTTGGTTTTCCTCCAATCACCAAATCAGACACATCAGGGTCTTTCTCCTCATACAAGTGGAGTTGCATCATGAAGGGCATGTAGCATAAAACATCAGCATATGGATCCATGTTGGATCAGCTGTGGTGACCTCGAGCAAGATGAACTGAAAGCAAAAAAAAAAAGAAAGCATCCGCCTGAGTTTAAGGGAGACATGGTAAAAAAAAAAAAAATCCAAACCCACAGCTGGCTGAAGAAATCCAGAAAGTTTTTAAGGTTTGGACAAACGTCATGAAGTCCAGCTATAAGGTCTAGATTTTTTCCAACACAGTGATCCCAGTCAGTCAAGGACTAAACACAAACTTCAGCCTGGGTTTTAGAAAGAAGTGGTTCTGGGTGTTTTTGATACCCTGAGTGTGTGTATCTGTGTCAGAGAAAGCTGGATCCCTGATTAGTGGAAAAGGTCATTATGCGGTCCTCCGTCAATAAAAACTGTTTGTTTGTGGTGTGATTTTTTTTTTCTTTTTTCCCCAACAGGGACAACATCAGAAGCATCTCGTTAGGAACCACCAGTAACGACGTGGCCATTCCACTGACGGGTGTCAAAGAGGTGTCAGCTCTCGACTTTGACGTCTCTGAAAGGAGGATTTACTGGACGGATGTCCAGGTTAAGGTATGCATCATCAGCTAACTCAGTAATCAGTTAAAAACAAAATGACATAATTTACATACATAATTACATAGTTTTAGAATTTCTTGCAAAGTTTTGTCTGTGTGTTTGTTCTTTGCTGGAGAAACCATGTTTGCAGTAAATTTGGACTGAGACGACTTTGACTTTTGATCTCAGAGGATTAGCAGAGCGTACATGAACGGCAGCTCGGTTGAACAAGTCATCGAGTTTGGACTGGACTACCCAGAAGGTATGGCAGTGGACTGGATGGGCCGAAACATCTACTGGGCTGATACAGGAACAAACCGGATTGAGGTGGCTCGGCTGGATGGACAGTATCGTCAGGTTCTGGTCTGTAAGGATCTGGACAACCCACGCTCACTGGACAACCCTCGATCCCTCGCGTTGGACCCCGCGAGTGGGTGAGTCTGGAAGATGAATGATCTCATAAACTTCCTGTGCGCGGTGTGTTCACTGCCAGCGTGGACAAATGGGTTCATTCTTCACACATTTAATTCATTTTAAAATTTTTGAAGGATGTTTTAAACTGATTAATACCAGATATTTGTTATAAAACCCTTTAAACCACCAATACTCAATGTCTTCAACCTGAATAATCAGTTTGTAATTGGTACTGACTGGTTCTACACTGAACGTATTAATTAGCTCCAAATCTAAAACCAGTTGAAAAGGAATTCAGAATTTATTATAAAGTGGGAAACTAAGGTAGAACATTAAAAAATTAAGACATTTTGTGACTTTTTGTAGACTTTTTAAAATAATGAATTAATCAGAAAATAACAGATTTTATCATTTTAAAAAAGAATACAGATGATAAAACATCACAGGCAAAAGTAGTTTATATTGTATTTTCCCAAGTATAAGTAGTAGGTTATTTATTTATTTATTTTTTTTACTAGTTTGAGAGGTCCTGTGACTTGTACCCTGGTGTGACATACATACTGAAAAATCATGTTTGTCATTAATAGTAATCATAATATTGTCTTTTTATACAGACACTAAAAATAAAGTCCAGTAATAAAATAATAAACACCAATAATTAAAGTGCATTACAACAATGCACAAAAATCCCAAACTGATTAAAAACATGGACTCATGTTGTATTGTAGTGTTTCCAAATGCGAGTGCCAGCAATCCATGTTCATCTGCATCAAATAGCATCTGGTATGTTGTCTAGCATGTGCACGTTTATTTGCAAGCTTGCTTATTTTTCTAATTTAAAAGTCCTTAAGGGCCCTGTCCCACTGGCGTTTAGGAGGATTTGCATATGGATTGCGCACAAAATTGGCTCATATTCGCTTAACATCCGCAATATGCGTGAAACATGCTTGTATGAGTCGGCTGACACCCGCACACATCCGCAATTATCTGCAGAGGCACGTTTTTCCGTTACCAGGATTTTTGAGCTGCACAAAATTTTGGCTGCGGATGACATCCGCCTTACATACTCCATACATATTCAATACATACTCAATCTATGCTCTGTATATTCACCGTCATCTTTTGAGATCCGCAACTGACAGGGATTTGCGGCTTGGCAGCGGACTGGGACAGTGTGTAAAATGGATATTTTGCGTGCCGATCATGTCCACATCACAAACTAAAATAAGTTGTAGCGACTGCATACAGATTGGCCACAAATAAAGCGTTTTTATTACGTCTGCTTTGCATCTGATTTGCGGTGGATGCAAATCAGATGCGCTGTGTTCACAGCTGGATGCCATTCTTTGTTCTACCGGCTGCCTCCCACTCTGCGCTGCATGCTGTATATATAAAATAATTATTTTGTGGCGGATTAATCATTTTATTCTGCAAATTGGCTGTTGAAAACGGCAGTAATCACCTCCTGAATCACAGAGGAAGCAGCAGCTGGGCGGCTCCAGCTGCAGAAAGCATTTTGAGCCATCTAAAAAGGTAATTATTTGACTTGTTTACATTGTCACGGCTTGATTAAACAGTTGCGTGTTTTTTCCTTGTTGTCTGCAGCTGTTACAGTATTTATTCCTATGTTTATAACAGATTTAACTTCTTGTTATAATCGTTCAGACGAGCTGCGCTCTGGTGCGATCCGCTGACGTCACCACTCGCCCTGTTCACTGCTTCTTTACTCCAATGAACGTGTCCAAGTCCAGCAAATGCTCCAGAGGCTGTATTGTTGGTGTGAATAGTGATGCAGACAGCCTGAGTGCGCTTCTTTTATGACCGCAATGCAGATGCCGTGCACACGCAACACGTGCGCGATGCATTCATAATACACCCATAAAGGATCTGCAATGGTGACACCGAACAAAACTGGAACAGCCAAAATAATTTAGTTCAGTAATAATTAGGGATGTGTATTAATAAGATTTTATCGACATCAATGCCATTATCGATTCCACATATTGATACGATTCCTTATCAGTTCCATTATCAATACCTCCTGTGAATTTTCTGTGTACTAAAAGACTTTGGAGGGAACCAGAAACATATCATTTTTTTCCATTTGTTTAAAAAAAAAAAAAAGACATTTGTAAAACCGAAAAGTCTGTTAAGTTCTGATTCAGGTCGACAACTGTGTGATTTAACTGGGGTCAAAATGCATAGAACACTGCCATCTACTGGCGCCTGGTTATATCACACAGTTGTCGAATCACAACTTACCCATAATCCCTTTGGGCATCTCTGTGTGTTCAAATCTTCGGAATTAGTGCATTATTTTAAAATTAACAGATATGTGTTATATTTTCACTTTGTACACTTTAAGAGTTTACATTAATGTAGTTATTCTATCCGGATTAATTTGATTTATAAATCAAAACCATAAGTCAAACCTGCTTTCCTTTTCAAGACGTCTGCTTCATGGCTGAACCTCTTTATGCTGTCAAGGTAAACGATGCTTCCCTACAGCAGTGGGCGGGGCGCACAAAGACACAAGCGTTGACTCATTGGCTGTGTTTGGATTTGTGATCGCCTTTGGTTCTATGAGAAGCGTTGGCAGTGTTTAAACTCAAAATTGGCTTGTTAGTAGCTGATAGTGTACTGGAGACAATACTGAAAGCTATCAGTTAGCGGTTAGCTGTAGCTTCCAAAATATTTCGGTGGTTTAGCGTTAGAAAAGATAACTTTTCAATTAGCTGATTAGTGGTTATCAAAGCTAACTTTTTGGTTAGCTGTGCCCACCACTGGGTAAAGCGAATTACTAGAGGGGCCTAAACAATCTCAACCTGTTCTCAAACTTTAAACTTTAAGTGGGTAAGAAGCCCAGCTCGCTGGTGTGGAGTGGGCCACTTTTGGTAAGCAAAACTGGCGCTGCGGGATGAACCCAACGGAGTAGTGACATCATAAAGACTCATCACATTGTTGGCATGCAGCAGCACGAGCCAGAGGAGCTCCTCTTTTTTCCCAGCAGCCTCCAGGGCACGATGCTTTAAAATCTGAGTAACGTGGTGAGCGCTGCTCGTCTGCCGCCAAAAACACCCTCAGGCACGCGAATGCCTTGTGTGCAGCGCATATCAAGGCCGTCATTTTACTATCACAGTGATGATGAAGGTGTTTGTGCAGCACAAAACGATCCAGAGTGATTTCTGCTCTTCTGCTTCCATATAAATAAAGTTTGTCATATTTTAATTCTGATTTTCATGTGGAAACTGCTTTGGTTTAGTTTTCACACTGATGTTCCTTTGAATCGACTCTTGTTTCTGCATGAACCTGTCTGGATCCAGTTCCTGTCTTCAGACCACTGCTTTGTGCCTCCACAGCTACATGTACTGGACGGAGTGGGGGGGTCGACCTCGCATAGCCCGAGCCTACATGGACGGCAGCACCATGGTAACCCTGGTGGACAAAGTGGGTCGAGCCAACGGACTCACCATCGACTATGTGGACCATCGCTTGTACTGGACTGACCTGGACACGTGCATGATTGAAAGCACCAACATGCAAGGTTTGGACCGGGGGTGCAGCTACATGTAAGAACTGCCCACTGCAGCATGTGTTAAAGTTGTTGGGTTTTAAAAAAAAAACCTGTGGGAGTTTCACCTGAATGTAACCTTCTGACCCCAGAACCCTCAGTCATTGGTTTTGGATGTAATGGCTGTGACAGTGATTGTTAACGCGGTAACTGCTGTGGTGTTGTGATGTGTTTCCAGGCCTTCAGAGGGAGATTATTCTGGATGACCTCCCCCACCCCTTCGGGCTGACCCAGTACCGCGATTTCATCTACTGGACAGATTTTAACCTGCGGAGCATCGAGCGAGCAGATAAACGCAGCGGACTGAACCGCACCGTGGTACTGCAGGTACCTTACTGCTTACATGACAAACATGCTGCACTGACAGCAGCTCCTTAGGGCCCGGTCCCACTGGGGAGAGGATTGATTGCGCATGAATTGAGTACACAAATTACGGGTGTTCGTTGTCGTCCGCAACAAAAATGGCCAAAAATGACAAATGTCCCAGTATGAATTACGGATATATTAATAATATATAGCGAATATATGATGAACAATCACGGTTGTATAACGCATGTAGTGAGGAAGCGGAGCAGACGCATTGCGATTATCAGGGCAGTATTACGGGTGTATTATGAATGCATCGCGCACGTGTTGCGCGTGCACGGCATCTGCATTGCGGTCATAAAAGAAGTGCACGCGCTCCTTTCGGCATCACTATTCACACCAACAATACAGCATCTGGAGCATTTGCTGGACTTGGACACGTTCATTGGAGTAAAGAAGCAGTGAACAGGGCCAGTGGTGACGTCAGCGGATCGCACCAGAGCGCAGCTCGTCTGAACGATTATAACAAGAAGGTAAATCTGTTATAAACATAGGAATAAATACTGTGACAGCTGCAGACAAGAAGTAAAAAACACGCAACTGTTTTATCTGTTTTATCAAGCCGTGACAATGTAAACAAGTCAAATAATTACCTTTTAAGACATCTCAAAATGCTTTCTGCAGCTTGTTAGCGTTCACGCGTGAACGGCCCAGCTGCAGCTCCCTCTGTGATTCAGGAGGTGATTAGAGCCGTTTTCAACAGCCAATTTGCAGAATAAAATGATTAATCCACCACGAAATAATTATTTTATATAGGCAGCATCCAGCGCAGAGTGCGTGGCAGCCGGTAGAACAAAGAATGGCGTCCAGCCGTGAACACAGTGCATCTGATTTGCATCCACCACAAATCAGATGCAAAGCAGACGTAATAAAAACGCTTTATTCGTGGCCAATCTGTATGCAGTCGCTACAACTTCTTTTAGTTTGTGATGTGGACATGATGGGCATGCAAAATATCCATTTTACACACTGTCCCAGTCCGCTGCCAAGCCGCAAATCCCTGTCAGTTGCAGATATCAGCGGATAACGGCAGATATACAGCGCATAGATTGAGTATGTATTGAGTATGTAAGGCGGATGTCATCCGCAGCCAAACTTTTGTGCAGCTCAAAAATCCTGGCAACGGAAAAACGTGCCTCTGCGGATAATTGCAGACGTGTGCGGGTGTCGGCCGACTCATACAAGCATGTTTCACGCATATTGCGGATGGTAAGCGAATATGAGCCAATTTTGTGCACAATCCATATGCAAATCCTCCTAAAGACAAGGCCCTTAATCTCAAAGCAAAAATAAAAGCTTTTAACACCATCAAATAGTAACATTGTCCTCACCTGCTCTATTGTAAGACAAAATATAAATCAGGGGATTGATCCAAGAATGTTTCCAATCACTGAATGTCAATCACAACTCCAACGAAGGACTTCTGTGTCTGTGATTGGAGAGACTGAATGTGACAACTTTAGACTCGGACTGAAGAGCGTGCACGGTCAGACTCGGACTGAAGAGAGTGCACGGTCAGACTCGGACTGAGGAGAGTGCACGGTCAGACTCGGACTGAAGAGAGTGCACTGTCAGACTCGGACTGAGGAGCGTGCACGGTCAGACTCGGACTGAGGAGAGTGCACGGTCAGACTTAGACTGAGGAGCGTGCACGGTCATACTCGGACTGAGGAGCGTGCACGGTCAGACCTAGACTGAGGAGAGTGCATGGTCAGACTTAGACTGAGGAGAGTGCACGGTCAGACTCAGACTGACGAGCGTGCACGGTCAGACTCAGACTGACGAGAGTGCACGGTCAGACTCGGACTGAGGAGCGTGCACGGTCAGACTCGGACTGAAGAGCATGCACGGTCATTTGTCTACTCTCCATTCCAGGGATATTTGTGTGTCCTCAGGGTCAGCTGGAGCTGATGCTGGACATCCTGGTGTTCCACTCCTCCCGTCAGGACGGGACCAATGAATGTTCCCATAACAATGGAAACTGCGCTCATCTCTGCCTGGCCACGCCCGCTGGAGCTCAGTGCCGCTGCGCCTCCCACTACACCCTGAACCCGGATGGACGGAACTGCAGCTGTGAGTGCACAGACATTTTATTCACGACTTCTGAAGTACATGCTGCCATGTGGGTTGGTAGTCCAATTCCTGTGCCATAGAGCTCCGTGCTTTGCCAAGATAATACCCACCAGCATTTTCAGCAGTTTACTTCCTTCACTTCTAAACGACATGATTGAGCACCAACACAAAGTCAAATTTAAAGTGACGCTGCATCTGCCACCTTGTTCTTTGGGTCATTACCCAACGTTCATGACCATAGGTAAGGACAGGATGGCAAATCCAGGGCCGTGCCTTCTGCTCAGAAGAGGCGGAGCATCATGGACTAGATGTTGTATGGCTGGGGGGGCCTGGCTGCCTTTTGTTTCTGTTTTCTGTCCTGTCTTTTGTTTTTCCTTCCAGGTGGCTTGCATTTGGGACTGAGTGGCTGTGTAGCTGAGTTTATCAGGACCTCACCCTGATCACCTGAGGCTGATCACCTGCGGCTCGTCAGGACTCACAGCTGTGGTGCATCTACATGAATTGGAACATGGTGGCATTTAAGACTGGAGTACACAGTGTGTATTTGCCAGAGACCCGACCTTGTGACCAGACGGGTGAGATCGTCGTCTCGGAAGCCATCTCATCATCAGTGGATGCAGAGAACGTCCAGGTTTGATGCATGGTCTGTGAAAGAGGAGGGGGTGAGGTCTCACGCTCGTCAGCACACTTCCCGAGGTACGTTAGATTTTGTGACTAACATTTATACAGTCAGTAAATGTGGTGTCCCTCACACCTTATTATATTGAGCTGTATGTTGGTCGTGTAATCAGCTTCCACTGCAGTGGAGTTTTGTGAACTGGATGTTCCATGCCTGCAGGGTGGGAAGCTGATTAGTAATCAAGCCAGGAAGTGTTTGCTGTTTGTGCACCTTTGAGCGTTCTCTCTGTGTGTTGAGTGTGGACTCACATAATGATTCCTTCTTTCACAGACTTGGTTTGTCGCGGCCACCTGGGGGGTGTCGGCGGGGTCCTTGGGTCCGAATTGGTTCTGACTCCGGACCGTTAGCGCTGCTGGGAGCGCACCGCAAAACCACCACGCCAGACCGCGCACTTTTATATTTATCACAGCACTGTTATGTTCATTAAATTCTGTTATCCTTTGTACCGTGCTCTGCTTATTTTATACTGGGTCCTTCAAACGCTGGTCGGTTCTCCGGGCTGCGTCCGACTCATAACAGTAGTCTCTGGCCAAACATCACGGACCCAGCGGTAGCAGAGACGGTAATGCGCCGGGAAGGCGGCAGCAGACGTTCAGTAGTTATCCGGATCAGTTGTGGGTGCTCTCCGCCCGGATGGTGCGTGTTTGAGAACCCATTATCGAATACTGATTTGAGCTCTCTTGCAGCCGTGTTCCTGTGTGTGCCTTATCCGAGGGTCGTGGTGGAGTGTGACTGGCGACGGCTTCGCGTCACGCTCCGACCGGATAAGAGGTTTAAACGGGAGCTGCAAGAGTGTGTCTGTAATGGGTGCACGCGCACGGCGGAACTCTGTGGCACGGGTCGCTGTGCTTCCCGTGTGACAGTTGTAGCCCCGTTTCCCCGGATGAAGATAACTACTGCGTCTGTTGTGTCAGCTCTGGTGTTATTTAGTTAAATCACATTTTTGGTTGTGTGTTACACAGAGCTGCGCACAGAAAGGCAGCATGAGTTTGTTTTCTCGGTTACCAAAGGGGGTTTTTCATTTTTAGCACTTTGGCTCCCTCTTTTGGTGACTGAGTCACATTACCGTCAAGCTCTTGAAAGTTGGAACAGGTGTGTTCCATTTGTTTGAGCTTGACGGTATAAATCACTTATTAGTTTTGTGTGTGTTCATTTTGTGTGGGTGTTTTTTGAGTTGGTTTTTGTGTGGGGTTTTTATTTGTACACTATTTAGTGTCTGGGGTCGTGACCCTGCAGTTCTGTCTGGAGCAAAAAACGGACCCAAGCAACTTTATGTTAGTCTGTTAGTCTTTCTTTTTATTTCTTTCAGTTTCACCTCCCAGGGTTTGATGGGACGGTCCCCTGGGGGGTCATGGGGGGGTAATTGGGTTGTTTTGGGTTGCACCTGGGGGGGGGTGTTTTTGTTTGTTGATTCCCTGTTCCACCTCCGGCTTCAGCGCGCCTTTGAGCCGTCTGCCATCGGCGTGGCTGAGGTTTGGGGCAGTGGGATATACCCGCAGCTGGTGGCTGGTTTGGAAGTCGGAGGAGTGGCGCCGTTTTGTGCCGTCTGCCATAACCGCTGTTCCACTCCTCCCGGTTGGCTTCTGGGGTATAGTCACGGTTGGTGACACTGGACGTGCTTCCAGTTTCCACTGCGCCAAGGGGGTGGGGTTGGGGTTGTTTTGTTTGTATGTTTTTTTTTTCTCCTTTTGTTTCCCCCCAGTTTCCGCCCTCAAGGTTTGACTGTGGTGTCCTCTGGGGGGGAAAGGGCTGTGGGTCCATCTAGCCATAGACGGCCGGGGCTGGGTCCGTTGGTCATGAGGGGAGGCGTCTCCTGGGGTTGATGGAATGGTCCTCTGGGAGGCGCTGGGAGTCCCCGTGGGTGACATTGGATCCCAGAGGGACCTCGGCTGTGGTTATTACTCCTGGAGCTGGCGGGATGTCCTCTGGGGGGTGTTGGTCCCTACATGTCGTTAGGGGGGGGGGGGGGGGTGTTAGTGTTTTTATTTGTTAGCTTAAGTTTGGGTTGTTTTTCTTTTCTCCCCTTCCCGGGGTTTGATGGAACGGTCCTCTGGGGAGGGTGGGGGGGGGGGGGTGTTAGCATTTTTATTTGTAAGCTTAAGTTTGGGTTGTGTTTTTCTTTTCTCCTCTTCCCGGGGTTTGATGGGACGGTCCCCTGGGGAGGTGGGGGTAGTTTTGGTTGTTTGTGTTTGTCTTTTTTGTTTTATGACTAATCAGACTGTGAACATGGTTGGACAAAGGCTGACCGCACAGGTTCAAGAACTCCTGGCCACACCTGTGCTAACTGACTGATAGAAACAAGGGCAAAGATGCAGCCAGAGGAGAAGACATCAACCGTTCTGTTAGATGAAGATTCTGTTGGAAGATAAATGCGGATACGGTTTCCAGCCATGGTCCCTGGAGGGGGGTGTTTCTCCTGGGCCAGGTTTGTGTGGTCGCCGGGAGGCTTCCCGTGAGGGTGGGGTACTGTTGTATGGCTGGGGGGGCCTGGCTACCTTTTGTTTCTGTTTTCTGTCCTGTCTTTTGTTTTTCCTTCCAGGTGGCTTGCATTTGGGACTGAGTGGCTGTGTAGCTGAGTTTATCAGGACCTCACCCTGATCACCTGAGGCTGATCACCTGCGGCTCGTCAGGACTCACAGCTGTGGTGCATCTACATGGATTGGAACATGGTGGCATTTAAGACTGGAGTACACAGTGTGTATTTGCCAGAGACCCGACCTTGTGACCAGACGGGTGAGATCGTCGTCTCGGGAGCCATCTCATCATCAGTGGATGCAGAGAACGTCCAGGTTTGATGCATGGTCTGTGAAAGAGGAGGGGGTGAGGTCTCACGCTCGTCAGCACACTTCCTGAGGTACGTTAGATTTTGTGACTAACATTTATACAGTCAGTAAATGTGGTGTCCCTCACACCTTATTATATTGAGCTGTATGTTGGTCGTGTAATCAGCTTCCACTGCAGTGGAGTTTTGTGAACTGGATGTTCCATGCCTGCAGGGTGGGAAGCTGATTAGTAATCAAGCCAGGAAGTGTTTGCTGTTTGTGCACCTTTGAGCGTTCTCTCTGTGTGTTGAGTGTGGACTCACATAATGATTCCTTCTTTCACAGACTCGGTTTGTCGCGGCCACCTGGGGGGTGTCGGCGGGGTCCTTGGGTCCGAATTGGTTCTGGCTCCGGACCGTTAGCGCTGCTGGGAGCGCATCGCAAAACCACCACACCAGACCGCGCACTTTTATATTTATCACAGCACTGTGTTATGTTCATTAAATTCTGTTATCCTTTGTACCGTGCTCTGCTTATTTTATACTGGGTCCTTCAAACGCTGGTCGGTTCTCCGGGCTGCGTCCGACTCATAACACTAGAGTGTTCCATCTTTCAACATGTGAATATTCTTAGCATTGGACTCATAAACAACCATTATTTGTCTGCAATTAAATGCAGATATCAGAGGACAACTCCGTCAGATTTCTCATCATTATGATCTATTTTCATTTTTTGCTTTTGTTGGCATCCACATAAAAAAAAATCAATGTGAATAAATTTTAATGTGGATATGGAAGAAACTAAGTATTCCCAGTATTGATGCTATCGTACGTGTGAACAATTAATACAGAAAAACTGGTGCAGCCCTGCGTCTCGCAAGTAACAAACCCACTCACTCACTCATCTTCAACTGCTTATCCGGAATGGAGCCACGGAGTATAAAGCTCAGCTGTAACTAAACCTGAATCTGAATACCAGGTCTTAACCCAGAAACCTTTAAAGGACTTTGTCAAAGTGAGAACCAGCTCGTCTTTACGCGTCTTTAGTTATAAAACACTCAAACGTGTCCTCACAAACTCTGAAGGACACGCTGAACATGCTCAGTCTATGTTTCACACGCTGCTAGCGCCTGAGAAGCTCTCTGAGCGCTTTCAGCTGTTTCCCTTGGCGCTGTGGTGTGTGTTAAGGCTTGACCCTGCATGTTTGTCCTCCCTCCTTCTGTCCCTGCAGCTCCGTCAAGTTTTCTGCTGTTCAGTCAGAAGGCCAGTATCAGCCGGATGGTTCTGGGCGAGCAGAGTCCAGACATCATCCTGCCCATCCACATCCAGAGGAACGTGCGAGCTGTCACCTACGACCCACTGGACCGCCTGGTCTACTGGCTGGATGGACGCCAGAACATCCGCAGGGCCAGAGATGATGGCGCCATGGTAAAGCACACACTGATACACACGCACATATACATACACAGTGTCATGGTCAAAACCCACAGTGACCTAAAGGGAAGAAGCTGGAATCTCACCCACAACCTTCTGACTGTGAGGCAACTGAAGGACTGAAAACAGAATCTCCTTAGGACACAACGTGAGCCGGTCGGGACTGGGAGCTCTGGTGCCCCGTGTCTCTGCACCCCTCAGTCCACCGGTCCAACCCCACCTCTTCAAACTGACCCTCTGTCCTCAGCACTCTGGCATTTACTCACTGGGTCATCTGATCTGGGAAATGCGCCACATGACCACGGGGTTGTAGCTGATGTTAGCTCACCTCATCTGAGAGGAGTTTGGCACCAGATGGTACTGAAGACTTTTCCATCAGAATCATGTCGCCACTTGCTTGGAGGAATGCAGTGCTTCAGTACCAGGTCAAAGGTCAGGAGACCACAGGTGCTCGTAGAATCGGCTCCTTGTCTACCCTCAGTGTCGTCGCAGCTCTCCACTCCTTGCCCAGCCTGAAGTTGATAACAGGTTGGGCACAGTGACTCCTCTGGATGGTATTTCAGGTGCTCTTTGAGATGAAATGCCTCTTGTGGTGATCTTCGGTGACTTCAGTTCAGCCATGTTGGCAGCGTTCAAGGTCTTCTTAGATAGTAGCTCTCACATTCTGTTCAGGTCATTCCTTGTGTCTTTGCACGTCCTCCATCCAGATGGTGAGCCAGACAGGAGGCTGCAAGATTTACACAGTTAATCCTTAAGTAAACCATGTTTCACAGCGCCAGTTTTTTAATGCTCAGATTTACTGTTCTGGATTAAGATGGTGAAACTGGCCCACTAGGTTGTAAACGTTAGTTTCAACTTTGAACTCATGACTTTACTGTGTGCGTCTGTCTCCAGTCTGTAGTTGTGAGCGGCAGCGGTGGTTTGTCGGTGGAAAACCAGGTTCACGACCTGAGCCTGGATGCCTACAGCCGCCATGTTTACTGGACCTGTGAGACCACCAACACCATCAACGTTCAGCACATGGATGGACACAGCGTGGGCGTGGTCTTGAGAGATGACACCGACAAGCCTCGGGCCATCGTGGTCAATGCAGAGAAAGGGTGCGCTGCAACTCCTCCCACAAAACAACTGTTTGGTTACTGTAATCTTGTCTGTGACGCCGGCACTTTGGATTCCAACAGTAACAATGGCCAGAGTAAAAAAAAAAGAAGCCTGATTTCAGATTGAGTTGAATTAAAGTACGTTGTTCTGATTAAAGCAGTGAAATAATCACTGTTTAGTAAATAAGCAAGTTAGCAATATCCAACTATCATATTAGCGACTTATTTCGCATCATCCAGATCACAGCAATAATCCACGTGGATAAATCCACTCTAATTCACTAAAACCCCAAAAATACAAATCCTGAATATATATATTACTACATTTATTACATTAAATTAACTCTATACAATCTCCTAAATACCGGTTCACCATTTTAGTAGGTTTCTTTAGTCATAGTATTTATGAAATATGGGTTGATAATAAAATATACTTTATCATGATCACAATCAATAAATGTGTCTATAATTTGTTGAATCATCCATCTTTCATTAATTATTGCTAAAATACTGAGAAACGTGTTCTCGGGTCTTTTTAAACTTTATTTAACCCAGTTGCAGTTCAGAATTGGTAAATACTGTCATTGGCACTGATTGGCATCAGGTGGGTTTTCAGCACCTTGACATTGCACCAAATGCCAGTCAAGCATGAGCTGAGCGCCTCCGCTGTGAGCAACAGGATTTATAATATGCTCAAAAATTACATACTTACATACATGCTAAAAAAATACATAATGATAATGTTGCTTGAACAGGAAAACTCGCTAGCACAACATAAAACTATGCTAATGGGCTAAAATTAGCATTGAATGTCACTAGCATCACATAACACATTGCTAACTTGGCATGAGCTGACTGCCTCCATTGTGAGCAACATGATTTATAATTTGCTTAAAAAATACATGCTTGCGTGCATGCCAACATAAACACATAATGCTAACATTACCTTAGCACGAAAACACTGTAGCATCATATATTACCATACTAACAGGCTAACATTACCACGCAAACATGATAGCACAACATAATGCTGTGCTAATGGGCTAGCACTAGCATACAAAGTAATTAGCATTACTTAAGACGCTGCTGCCAGGCCAGTGTTAGCATGACAACTTGCTAATGTTAGCATGACATCTCGCTAGCATTACATAACGTGTTGCTAACATGACCATGCAAAGTCATTAGCATCACATAATGCAATGATATTGGGCCAAAGGCAGCATGAAAACACGCTAGCACCACATAACACTGGGCTAACAGGCTAACACTGGCATGTAAAGCCATTAGCATCACACATATGACGCTACTGGGCCTGTGTTAGCTTGAAAACTTGCTGGCATCTTGTAAGGCATTGTTACCATGAGTATGAGCTGACTGCTTCCATTGTGAGCAACAGGATTTATAATGTGCTTAAAAACATAATTAGTAAAAAAAATCTGTTTAGAAAAATGCTCCTGTGCATCTTCAGGTAATTTTTCATGTTGCCTGAAAAAAAAAAGATTATTATCTAACTGTATGTTTTTTTTTTTCTGGATAGACTCAGAATTAACTTTAGAGAATTTTGGTGTTGATATGTTCCAAAACCATATCAAATCAAAATCAAATCAATTTTATTTATATAGCGCCAAATCACAACAAACAGTTGCCCCAAGGCGCTTTATATTGTAAGGCAAAAGCCATACAATAATTACAGAAAAACCCCAACGGTCAAAACAACCCCCTATGAGCAAGCACTTTGCGACAGTGGGAAGGAAAAACTCCCTTTTAACAGGAAGAAACCTCCAGCAGAACCAGGCTCAGGGAGGGGCAGTCTTCTGCTGGGACTGGTTGGGGCTGAGGGGAGAGAATCAGGAAAAAGACATGCTGTGGAGGGGAGCAGAGATCAATCACTAATGATTAAATGCAGAGTGGTGCATACAGAGCAAAAAGAGGTGAATAAAAAGAAACACTGGGTGCATCATGGGAACCCCCCAGCAGTCTAAGTCTATAGCAGCATAAGTAAGGGCTGGTTCAGGGTCACCTGATCCAGCCCTAACTATAAGCTTTTTCAAAAAGGAAAGTTTTAAGCTTAATCTTAAAAGTAGAGAGGGTGTCTGTCTCCCTAATCCGAATTGGGAGCTGGTTCCACAGGAGAGGAGCCTGAAAACTGAAAGCTCTGCCTCCCATTCTACTCTTACAAACTCTAGGAACTACAAGTAAGCCTGCAGTCTGAAGCTGCGTTCACACCGGGTGCGACGCGAGCAACTGCAGCCACAGGTTGCCATGTAATCCCTATGTAAGGACGCGTTTTGGCGCCAAACCGTGCAGCGTGACGCGATGGACGCGAGTGAAGCGATTTTGAGCGTTTTGTGCATTTGTGGCGCGATATTGCATCGCGTCACGTCTTGTTGCTCTCCTCCCCAAGTTCAAAAATCTGAACTTTTTCGTCTCGTCGCGCCGCGATGACCAATGAGGGACTAAATATGTAGTGACGTGGAGATGTCTGGAGTTTGACTGAAGATGTGAACATGTCCTGTATCTGGTAGCAGCCTGTGAGCAGGACTTATACGAGGTCTATTAGAAACGTATCCGATTATATTATTATTATTTTTTTTTTTTTCAAAAACCATATGGATTTGAATCACGTGTGATTACATCAGACATGCTTGAACCCTCGTGGGCATGCGAGAGTTTTTTCACGCCTGTCGGTTACGTCATTCGCCTGTGGGCAGTCTTTGAGTGAGGAGTCGCCCACCCTCTCGTCGATTTTTTCATTGTTTAGGAATGGCTCAGAGACTGCTGCTTTGTTTGATCAAAATTTTTTCAAAACTGTAAGGCACAACTGAGTGGACACCATTCGATAAATTCAGCTGGTTTTCGGTAAAAAATTTTTAACGGCTGATGAGAGATTTTGGTCTGGTAGTGTCACCGTAAGGACGGCCCACGGTGCCTGACGGCGATCTGCGCTTCAAGGCGGCAGCGTCTCGCCGTTTCAAGTTGAAAACTTCCACATTTCAGGCTCTGTTGATCCAGGAAGTCGTCAGAGAACAGAGAACTTTCAGAAGAAGTCGGCATGAGGAGTTTATTCGGACATTCCATTGTTAACGGACATTTTGTAATGAAAGAACGTGCGGGCAGAGTCGCATGTCGGGCCGGACCCGACCACGGGGGTCGTGACAGGAAAAACACCTCCGTGTTGGAAACCTTAACGGGCAAGTTGGAACATGCCCAACTGTTAAACAATTTCTCAGTTACTCTCTTGTTGAAAGCCATCAAAAGCCGCCTGAATTTTACAAATGGTTTTCAACACGGAGGTGTTTTTCCTGTCGCGGCGCACACAGATTCGCCGAGTCGTCACAGAAATGACTCGGCGAATTTGCGCGCACGTCTTTCATTAAAAAATGTCCTTAAACAGTGGAATGTCCGCATAAAGTCCTCATGCCGGCGTCTTCTGAATCTTCTCTGTTCTCTCACAACGTCTTGGGTGAATTAAGCCTTAAATTAGGATGTTTTCAGGTCGAAACAGGCCGACGACGGCGCCTGGAAACGCTGCGCGACGTCCCGCTCCGTGGGAAGTCCTTACACCGACAGAAACACCCCATAATCTCTCATGAGCCGTTAAACTTTTCACCAAAAACCAGCTTAATTTCTCAAATAGTGTCCACTCAGATATTCCTCACAGGTCCAGAAAAAATTTTGATAAAGCAACGTGCGCCGTCTCGAGTAGCGTGTGAAACAAAGGAATTCAGCCGAGAGGGCTGAACCACATCTCACTCAAGGCGTTTATTACGTGCGCGCGCGAGCGAATCGTCTGTAGAGAATATTTTATTAATTAACTACACAGATGTATAATAAAACAAATGGTGACTGGTTTCTAAACACAATTATGACAGTTTTTTGGGGGGGGGAAGAGCCAGCTGCAGCAAGCAGCGGAGTTTTTTTTTTTTTTTAATTGTTTACATGTGCACGAGTGAACGGGACAGTTGATCCTCAAACTGGGTTCCGCAGAGTAGGAAGGACCACTGAAAGCGGCCGTCATCTTGACACAGCTCCTGCAGCAAATAATGATACTCTCTGTATTGGGAGCTTTCCACAGCAACTCGTTCCGTGTGATCAAGGTCCGTCATGTTAGCTTGACTGACAACCGGAGCCGGCGAGTGGAATGGAAGCTCCTCCTATTTGATGACGCACCGGGGCGAATTTTTGCAGCTAAAGTCCACCCAAGCAGAGCGACACACCGGGCGAAGGAGGCGCATCCGTCGCCTGGCGACCCACGCGAATTTGTAGCGTCTGATCGCGCCCGGTGTGAACGCGGCATGAGAGCGAAGCGCTCTATTGGGGTGATATGGTACTATGAGGTCCCTAAGATAAGATGGGACCTGATTATTCAAAACCTTATAAGTAAGAAGAATTTTAAATTCTATTCTGGAATTAACAGGGAGCCAATGAAGAGAGGCCAATATGGGTGAAATATGCTCTCTCCTTCTAGTTCCTGTCAGTACTCTAGCTGCAGCATTTTGAATTAACTGAAGGCTTTTCAGGGAACTTTTAGGACAACCTGATAATAATGAATTACAATAGTCCAGCCTAGAAGAAATAAATGCATGAATTAGGTTTTCAGCATCACTCTGAGACAACACCTTTCTAATTTTAGAGATATTGCGCAAATGTAAAAAAGCAGTCCTACATATTTGCTTAATATGTGCATTGAACGACATATCCTGATCAAAATGCCATCCAGAGTAAGGATCTGCTTAGACACCATGTTTCTAAGATTTGTGGGGCCAAGTACAATAACTTCAGTTTTATCTGAATTTAAAAGCAGGAAATTAGAGGTCATCCATGTCTTTATGTCTGTAAGACATTCCTGCGGTTTAACTAATTGGTGTGTGTCCTCTGGCTTCATGGATAGATAAAGCTGGGTATCATCTGCGTAACAATGAAAATTTAAGCAATGCTTTCTAATAACACTGCCTAAGGGAAGCATGTATAAAGTGAATAAAATTGGTCCTAGCACAGAACCTTGTGGAACTCCATGATTAACCTTAGTCTGTGAAGAAGACTCCCCATTTACATGAACAAATTGTAATCTATTAGATAAATATGATTCAAACCACTGCAGCGCAGTGCCTTTAATACCTATGGCATGCTTACAAATTACAGGTTACAAATGATCTTCTTATGGCCTCAGACAGTGGACTCATCTCTGTGCTTGTCCTGTTAGACCTCAGTGCTGCTTTTGATACTGTTGACCATAAAATTTTATTACAGAGATTAGAGCATGCCATAGGTATTAAAGGCACTGTGCTGTGGTGGTTTGAGCTTTTTAAGTAATGGTTTAATTACTGCCACATTAAAAACCTGTGGTACATAGCCAACTAATAAAGATAGATTGATCATATTTAAGATCGAAGCATTAACTAATGGTAGGGCTTCCTTGAGCAGCCTGGTAGGAATGGGGTCTAATTGACATGTTGATGGTTTGGAGGAAGTGACTTATGAAAATAACTCAGACAAAACAATCGGAGAGAAAGAGTCTTACCAAATACCAGCATTACTGAAAGCAGCCAAAGATAACGATACGTCTTTGGGATGGTTATGAATAATTTTTTCTCTCATAGTTACAATTTTATTAGCAAAGAAAGTCATGAAGTCATTACTAGTTAAAGTTAAAGGAATACTCGGCTCAATAGAGCTCTGACTCTGTCAGCCTGGCTACAGTGCTGAAAAGAAACCTGGGGTTGTTCTTATTTTCTTCAATTAGTGATGAATAGTAAGATGTCCTAGCTTTATGGTGGGCTTTTTTTATAGAGCAACAGACTCTTTTTCCAGGCTAAATGAAGATCTTCTAAATTAGTGAGACGCCATTTCCTCTCCAGCTTACGGGTTATCTGCTTTAAGCTGTGAGTTTGTGGGTTATACCACGGAGTCAGGCACTTCTGATTTAAGGCTCTCTTTTTCAGAGGAGCTACAGCATCCAAAGTTGTCTTCAATGAGGATGTAAAACTATTGACGAGATAATATATCTCACTCACAGAGTTTAGGTAGCTACTCTGCACTGTGTTGGTACACAGAACAGAACATAACAAAGAAGGAATCATATCCTTAAACCTAGTTACAGCGCTTTCAGAAAGACTTCTACTGTAATGAAACTTATTCCCCACTGCTGGGTAGTCCATTAAAGTAAATGTAAATGTTATTAAGAAATGATCAGACAACAGGGGGTTTTCAGGGAATACTGTTAAGTCTTCAATTTCTATGCCATATGTCAGAACAAGATCTAAAGTGCGGTTAAAATGGTGAATGGTAAAAAATGGTAAAACCAGATGGTAATAAATTGTAGTTATTTCAGAGATTACAGTGGATTATTATCTGTGAGCAAACCCAGTGGAGCCAGACGTTTAGTTCGAGCTGGTTCAGAATGTTGTGGGAGACGGGACAGTTTGATATTGTGTCTGCGTCTCTCTGCTGGTCTCTCACGGTGACCCCGTCTCGTTCCTGTGCAGGTACATGTACTTCACCACGGTGCAGGAGCGCTCGGCTAAGATCGAAGGAGCCAGTTTGGACGGGACCGAGAGGGAGTCTCTCTTCACCACTGGTCTCATCAGACCCGTGGCTTTGGCTCTGGACAATAAACTGGGAAAACTGTTCTGGGTTGACGCCGACCTGAAACGCATCGAGAGCAGCGACCTCACAGGTGAGCTGCTGGAGTAAACTGCGCTGTGTCCTGATCTGGACTAGAACGGCACTCAGCAGAGAACATACGTCTTCCAAGACCCAAAAACCTAAGAACCTCCCACCACCACCACCTTATTTTTGTTGGTGGTCATTTTGAAGTGTCATGAAAATACTTTCTTAGGGATGTTACAGAGCAGTGACAGGGTTAATAATGGTTTCACAGAGTGATGACAGGCTTAATAATGGCTTCACAGAGCAGTGACAGGGTTAATAATGGCTTCACAGAGCAGTGACAGAATCAAATCAAATCAGTTTTATTTATATAGCGCCAAATCACAACAAACAGTTGCCCCAAGCCGCTTTATATTGTAAGGCAAAAGCCATACAGTAATTACAGAAAAACCCCAACGGTCAAAACGACCCCCTGTGAGCAAGCACTTGGCGACAGTGGGAAGGAAAAACTCCCTTTTAACAGGAAGAAACCTCCAGCAGAACCAGGCTCAGGGAGGGGCAGTCTTCTGCTGGGACTGGTTGGGGCTGAGGGAGAGAACCAGGAAAAAGACATGCTGTGGAGGGGAGCAGAGATCAATCACTAATGATTAAATGCAGAGTGGTGCATACAGAGCAAAAAGAGAAAGAAACACTCAGTGCATCATGGGAATCCCCCAGCAGTCTAAGTCTATAGCAGCATAACTAAGGGATGGTTCAGGGTCACCTGAGCCAACCCTAACTATAAGCTTTAGCAAAAAGGAAAGTTTTAAGCTTAATCTTAAAAGTAGAGAGGGTGTCTGTCGCCCTTATCTGAATTGGGAGCTGGTTCCACAGGAGAGGAGCCTGAAAGCTGAAGGCTCTGCCTCCCATTCTACTCTTACAAACCCTAGGAACTACAAGTAAGCCTGCAGTCTGAGAGCGAAGCGCTCTATTGGGGTGATATGGTACTATGAGGTCCCTAAGATAAGATGGGACCTGATTATTCAAAACCTTATAAGTAAGAAGAAGAATTTTAAATTCTATTCTAGAATTAACAGGAAGCCAATGAAGAGAGGCCAATATGGGTGAGATATGCTCTCTCCTTCTACTCCCTGTCAGTACTCTAGCTGCAGCATTTTGAATTAACTGAAGGCTTTTCAGGGAACTTTTAGGACAGCCTGATAATAATGAATTACAATAGTCCAGCCTAGAGGAAATAAATGCATGAATTAGTTTTTCAGCATCACTCTGAGACAAGACCTTTCTAATTTTAGAGATATTGTGCAAATGCAAAAAAGCAGTCCTACATATTTGTTTAATATGAGCATTGAACAACATATCCTGATAAAAAATGACTCCAAGATTTCTCACAGTATTACTGGAGGTCAGGGTAATGCCATTCAGAGTAAGGATCTGGTTAGACACCATGTTTCTAAGATTTGTGGGGCCAAGTACAATAACTTCAGTTTTATCTGAGTTTAAAAGCAGGAAATTAGAGGTCATCCATGTCTTTATGTCTGTAAGACAATCCTGCAGTTTAGCTAATTGGTGTGTGTCCTCTGGCTTCATGGATAGATAAAGCTTGGTATCATCTGCGTAACAATGAAAATTTAAGCAATGCTTTCTAATAATACTGCCTAAGGGAAGCATGTATAAAGTGAATAAAATTGGTCCTAGCACAGAACCTTGTGGAACTCCATAATTAACCTTAGTCTGTGAAGAAGACTCCCCATTTACATGAACAAATTGTAATCTATTAGACAAATATGATTCAAACCACCGCAGCGCAGTGCCTTTAATACCTATGGCATGCTCTAATCTCTGTAATAAAATTTTATGGTCAACAGTATCAAAAGCAGCACTGAGGTCTAACAGGACAAGCACAGAGATGAGTCCACTGTCTGAGGCCATAAGAAGATCATTTGTAACCTTCACTAATGCTGTTTCTGTACTATGATGAATTCTGAAACCTGACTGAAACTCTTCAAATAAACCATTCCTCTGCAGATGATCAGGTAGCTGTTTTACAACTACCCTTTCAAGAATTTTTGAGAGAAAAGGAAGGTTGGAGATTGGCCTATAATTAGCTAAGATAGCTGGGTCAATAATGGCTTCACAGAGCAGTGACAGGGTTAATAATGGTTTCACATTGCATTGACAGGGTTAATAATGGTTTCACAGAGCGGTGACAGGCTTAATAATGGCTTCACAGAGCAATGACAGTGTTAATAATGGTTTCATAGACCAGTGACAGGGTTAATAATGGTTCACAGAGCGGTGACAGGCTTAATAATGGCTTCACAGCACAATGACAGTGTTAATAATGGTTTCATAGACCAGTGACAGGGTTAATAATGGTTCACAGAGTGATGACAGGCTTAATAATGGCTTCACAGAGCAATGACAGTGTTAATAATGGTTTCACAGTGCAGTGACAGGGTTAAAAATGGTTTCACAGAGCCGTGACAGGCTTAATAATGGCTTCACAGAGGAATGACAGTGTTAATAATGGTTTCATAGACCAGTTACAGGGTTAATAATGGTTTCACAGAGCGATGCCAGGCTTAATAATGATTTCACAGAGTGGTAATAGGGTTAATAATGGTTTTGTAGACCAGTGACAGGGTTAATGATGGTTTCACAGAGCGGTGAGAGGCTTAATAGTGTTTTCACAGAGCAATGACAGGGTTAATAATGGTTTTACAGTGCAGTGACAGGGTTAATAATGGTTTCACAGAGCCGTGGCAGGGTTAATAATGGTTCACAGAGTGATGACATGCTTAATAATGGCTTCACAGAGCAATGACAATGTTAATAATGGTTTCACAGTGCAGTGACAGGATTAAAAATGGTTTCACAGAGCTGTGACAGGCTTAATAATGGCTTCACAGAGGAATGACAGTGTTAATAATGGTTTCACAGACCAGTGACAGGGTTAATAATGGTTTTACAGAGCGGTAACAGGCTTAATAATGTTTTCACACAGCAATGACAGGGTTAATTCAGCTGTTGTTCTCAGAAAATTCACTCTTTTTTGTTTAATGACAAACTGAACTTTGCGACTGCTGTTTTAGTAAGTAAATAAGTCTGTCTTCATTATTGTAAGTTAAAGAGAAAAATTTAGACTCAGATCTCCATTAAAATTTAATCCTCTGCCCTCTTGAAATCTGACCAGTCAGACTGACAGGTCCCGTGACCTCTGATCTTCTCTGTTGGATGTAAAAAAAAACAAACCCGTCAACAGATGTTTGTATGTAGGAACTCCATCAAATTAATTATTTCGTCACCTTTAGAACAGCCTGATATTCTTGATCTGAGGAGCCACCCAGTGGTCAGAGGTTGTAACTGCTTTTAAAATGGTCAAACCACGTGTCAGCAGCAACTTGTCTTTTTTTCAAACATGCACTGACTTCATTTGCTCATTTTCTTTCTTTTTTTTTTTTGTTGTTGTCATACATTTATTGTACATTTGTGTGTGTGAAACTGAGCCTGCCTTTGACATCATTTCCTTCTGATGACATCACTCAGGAGCCAATCGCATCGTGCTGCAGGACTCCAACATTCTCCAGCCGATGGGCCTGACGGTTCTGGGTGACCACGTGTACTGGATCGACCGGCAGCAGCAGATGATTGAGAGGGTGGACAAACTAACCGGAGACAAACGCACCCGAATCCAGGGACGGATCTCTTTCCTGACCTCCATCTACGCTGTGGAGGAGATGGACTCTCAGGAGTTTGGTACAAACCTTTGTGTGTCATTTAAATCACAGTAAAACGTCGGAGTTCCTCTTTTTGTGACCTTGACATCATCTGTGGGTTTCTGCTCCTCTCTCACCTCCAGCCTCCCACCCTTGTTCCCGTGACAACGGTGGCTGTTCCCACATTTGCATCGCTAAGGGTGACGGCACACCTCGATGCTCGTGTCCCATGCACCTGGTTTTACTGCAGGACCTGCTGCACTGTGGAGGTAAGCGGCAGCAAACGCCCCACGCTGCTGTCATCTCAACATTCTTTGCAGGATTCACTCGTCATTTTGAACTGTGGTGCCCCCATGTGGTAGTTTTAAGAGAAGCCACAGTTGTGAAGATTAGTCACTGATTGCAGATGATTAGATTTCTTATAATTCTGCCCATTTTCTCTCCAGAAATCCACCCTGTGGTGTTTGATTGCGAATATTCCTGAAGACGTTGTCACTTTAAGTGCTTCCTTCAGGCTGGCCCCTGTTTGAAAAGTGCAGTTTGTGTGCGTAACGCAGAGGATTTACAGGCTTCTGTCCCCCCGCAGAGCCGCCCACCTGCTCCCCAGAGCAGTTTGCCTGCTCCACGGGGGAGATCGACTGCATCCCCGTGGCGTGGCGCTGTGACGGCTATGCAGAATGCGACGATGGCAGCGATGAGGAGAACTGCCCCGTCTGCTCGGCCTTCCAGTTCCGGTGTGATAAAGGAGGCTGCATCGACACGCAGAGACGCTGCAACGGCGAGCCGGACTGTGCCGATCACTCTGACGAGCACGACTGTGACAGTGGGTTCAAACCGCCACACGCTCAGACTCGCCGTCATCATTACGACTCCTAAATCCACGCTAAAATAAAAATACTTAGAATAAATATTTTAGTAAATATATTAAATTTATTTAATGAATTACATAAAATCTCCCAAATAACAACAGCTAATTATTTTAGTTTTATTGTTGTAATATTTATGAAATATACATTAATAAATAAAATATACCAGAGTTCTCACCAGCATTATACGCTGTTATAATAAAAAAAAAATTACACTGCAGTTGGGCCGTTACGTTGTTTTTAAGGGTGTATAACTGGAAAATGATCAGTTCTCTACACTGATTGTGGACCTGCTGGTTCTGATTTAGAAGCAGCGCGTCCACAATTTATTCATCAACCTCTATCAAAGCCATTTAAAGATGTCAGTCTTGACTCACCTTTTCTGCTGATTAAAGTCGCTAAACGGGACTCTTCTTCTGTTGTTGCGGGCAGGAGCGAGAATCGTCCACCACTTCACACAGACAGTTTTCACTCGTTTGTCATTAATGTGCCTTTTTTGTGGGGCAACCAATGACGTGGTTCTCTGCCGTTGACTGGACCATTAATATCTCCCACTTCTCTGGTTCCTAAACTGAAGTTACTGTTTTTCATGAAAATAATAATAATATCCTCCGCTCTATGTGTGTATCTACTCTCTGCTGAGTAAAGGTGGACAGACGGATCATTCTGGAATCAATAACGTCAAAATGAATCGCTGTTTTAAATCAAATTACACTTCTTGTTAAACAGGCAGCATACTTCTACCAACTAAAACTGTTTTTCCCCAAAATGTCGTTCCATTGGGGAGAGCTTATCCCGGTGTCACAGTCTCAGCACTCCCCCAGTCTGAGCACAGCCACTCTGCAGGCACGAATATTGTAGGGGAGATCGGAGCCAAAGAAACTACATTTATATCTCTGAAACACTGCATTGCCAGGCAACATATTGCCTGCATTTTTAAGGGCCAGATTTTGTTAAGTAAAGCCATAGTTTAGTTTTTAATTAATGTTTGTTACAGCCTTACTTTAAAGCCAAAAGAAATGGGGCATCAGACCACAACATGGAAGAGTGTAGAAATGTGTGTCAGAGGCGCATCAGAATTGCTAATTTATACACAGCAGTTTACTATACAAAATCCTTACAAATGTTTTTTTTAACTTCAAGATTCATTTCTGATTAATATACATTTTGAAGTAAAAAAAACACACCAAAGAAGGCCCTTTATGAGCCCACAAAGCAAAAGCTTCAGTGGGGTCGAAGCCTAAGTAGTCCCTTCTTAAGGTGATTTTTTTCATTTCCATTATGCTAAGAAAAAATCCTGCTGAGAACCATGTATACTTTATTTTAATCACAGCCCATAAATTAGTCAGTAATCTGTTAAATGATTAGTTTTTCTGTAGATCATTTATTGAGGAAAATGCTGAGAAACATGTCTTGATCTCTTTTTAAATAACATATACTAATCCAGTTGTAGTTGATAATTGGTAAATTTTGTCATTGCATTGCTGCACTGTTTTCTTATTTTAGTAAAATTAGATTAGATTAGATTTATCTGGCAGTAAAAATGCATTAATGTAAAATACATAAAACAACCATCGCCAAGGACAGCACAATAAATCATAAAACGTATTTCCACTGTGGGCCTCTGGATAAACAAAAACCCATCAAGATACAAAACAAATAAAATAAGGTTTAACAGAATAGATATACAATACATCAAATCATTACAGTCACTGATTAAAATTTGTAGCATATAATTCTTTAACAAGTTGCTTAACCGTTAACATAAAAACAGGTAAAAAATAGGTCTAATAATGCAGAAAACCAATCTTTATATATTATAATAATAATATGTAAATAGAATTAAAAAATGTAATATGATATGAAAATATAATTGTCATTATATGTAAATATAATTTTATGTAATATAATATGTAAATCTAATTATAATGTGGTAATATGAAAATATAATTATGTAATATAATAAATATAATACTGCTGGGATAGGCTTCAGCCCCCCATGACCCTTTATTGTAGTAAGTAAGTAAGATGAGTGAGTGATATAAATAAAATATGTAATATGGTATGTAAATATTGTTATAATGTATCATAAAATATGTGAATATAATCATATTATGTGATATTACGTGCAGATATCATTATAACATGTAATTTAGTATGTAAATATTATTATAATATGTTATACTTGATGTTAGCTTGGCCGTCTTATGACCTGAGTGCCTCCATTGTGAGCAGCAGCGTGAATAATGTGCTTAAAAATGCAGTTACTTACATTCATACATACTATATATATAGATAGATAGATAGATAGATAGATAGATAGATAGATAGATAGATAGATAGATAGATAGATAGATAGATAGATAGATAGATAGATAGATAGATAGATAGATAGATAGATAGATAGATAGATAGATAGATAGATAGATAGATAGATAGATAGATAGATAGATAGATAGATAGATAGATAGATAGATAGATAGATAGATAGATAGATAGATAGATAGATAGATAGATAGATAGATAGATAGATAGATAGATAGATAGATAGATAGATAGATAGATAGATAGATAGATAGATAGATAGATAGATAGATAGATAGATAGATAGATAGATAGATAGATAGATAGATAGATAGATAGATAGATAGATAGATAGATAGATAGATAGATAGATAGATAGATAGATAGATAGATAGATAGATAGATAGATAGATAGATAGATAGATAGATAGATAGATAGATAGATAGATAGATAGATAGATAGATAGATAGATAGATAGATAGATAGATAGATAGATAGATAGATAGATAGATAGATAGATAGATAGATAGATAGATAGATAGATAGATAGATAGATAGATAGATAGATAGATAGATAGATAGATAGATAGATAGATAGATAGATAGATAGATAGATAGATAGATAGATAGATAGATAGATAGATAGATAGATAGATAGATAGATAGATAGATAGATAGATAGATAGATAGATAGATAGATAGATAGATAGATAGATAGATAGATAGATAGATAGATAGATAGATAGATAGATAGATAGATAGATAGATAGATAGATAGATAGATAGATAGATAGATAGATAGATAGATAGATAGATAGATAGATAGATAGATAGATAGATAGATAGATAGATAGATAGATAGATAGATAGATAGATAGATAGATAGATAGATAGATAGATAGATAGATAGATAGATAGATAGATAGATAGATAGATAGATAGATAGATAGATAGATAGATAGATAGATAGATAGATAGATAGATAGATAGATAGATAGATAGATAGATAGATAGATAGATAGATAGATAGATAGATAGATAGATAGATAGATAGATAGATAGATAGATAGATAGATAGATAGATAGATAGATAGATAGATAGATAGATAGATAGATAGATAGATAGATAGATAGATAGATAGATAGATAGATAGATAGATAGATAGATAGATAGATAGATAGATAGATAGATAGATAGATAGATAGATAGATAGATAGATAGATAGATAGATAGATAGATAGATAGATAGATAGATAGATAGATAGATAGACAGACAGACAGACAGACAGACAGACACACACACACACATATATGTATATAATGCTGGCCTGTTAGTGATGCTAACCCAGTGGTGATGTTCACATGAAAACCTGCAACCATCACATATTTCGATGGTAATGAGTTGTAATTTTGCTTAGAAAAATCTTACTGCACAACTTCAGGTAATTTTGTATGTTGCCTGAAATAAATTACAGTCTTAAGTGTGTGTGTTGTAGTTTTTCTCCGGATAACATCTGACTCACTAACTAACATATAACACACACACACACAGATTTGGGCCTTAAAGGATTCATGGTAAAGAGTGTTGTTGTTGGTGTTAATAACTCCGGCGGTATGTTTCGGTTGGTTGGGGTTTATTGGCTTCTTCTTCCCAGCTGCTAAACGCTGATGGATTGAGCCTGTTGACTTATTTATGTCTTTGTGTTGTTGTTGTGTATTGTGTGTGTCCGATCATACGTCCTCACTGGCTAATGAAGTACAATCCGTCTGGTGTCTGTGTGTCCTGCAGCCATCTGTCCTCCGAACCAGTTTCGCTGTGGAGACAATCAGTGTATCACAAAGAAGCAGCAGTGTGATAATTATTCCGACTGCCCCGACGGCTCGGACGAGCTCGCCTGCGGTAAGAAAACACACACACAGACTTATTACTACACATGCTGACGAGCGTGTGTCGTTAACTGCCGTCTCTCCTGAACTGCCGCTCACAGAGTTACTAGCTCCGCCCTCCAGCGACCTCCCTCCCAGCTCCTCCACTATCGGCCCCGTCATCGCCATCATTCTGCTCGTCTTCGTCATCGGGGGCGCGTACTTTGTCTGCCAGCGTGTGGTCTGCCGCCGCTACAAGAGTCCCAGTGGGACTTTCCCTCATGAGTACATCAGCGGTACGCCTCACGTTCCGCTCAACTTCATCGCACCCAGCAGCTCGCAGCATGGCACCTTCCAGGGTCAGTGGACCATCACAGTGCATCGCTTCTTCAAACGTCTCCAACACTCTGAGACGGAAAAGTCCTTCTAACATTTATCTTCTTTTTCACTGTGAAGACTCTAGTCAAACGTAAAGACTCTGAGATCTTGCTCGCGTTTGCAAAATGTAGCACTCGGTCAGATTTCTGGGAGGGGCTATTGTGCAGGATGATGTCGATTCCGTTTGTTTGGATCTTACAGGACAAACGACACCTCAAACAACTGAATTCAATCAGATGTGACATTTTCTCACTGGTGTATTTGTGTCAAAGAACTTAATTCACACATTTCTGTAAGACATCTGCTCCGTTACTTTACCAAATGCTAGTAAATCAGTCCTGTAGAGGGCGATGTTGGCTACAGATATAAATCTGATCTGTCATTTGCACCCTATACTTAATTTTGACCTTGACCTTGAGATGACCTTAAGATTTGTGATTTTGAGGGCAGCAGGCGGGGTCTTGTTAACGTGACTCCTCCCATGCTGCAGATATACTGAAATAATCGGAATATCAAAGGGACAAGAGGGTCTGTGACTTTCATTCTGGTCTTTGGTTTTGACCTTGACCTTCAGATTACCTTCGGAACAGACCTTCAGAAATTCTTGACAAAACATCCAAAAAGTTGTGATTTACATTACTCTGCGCACACATTAGCATCTGGAGCATCACTGCTTCCTGTAGTGTGCTCGTTTCTGTGTGAGACAGTTTGTGAGTCATCTGCCTCATCAGTGGGTCTGCTGAGTCCAGAACCAAAACCAGATGAGGAAAAAAAACCCACACCATGAAATAAATGATTTGTTTTTTCTTTAGTGGGCATTTCTGGAGTTCAGATTACTTTCTGTCTTTGGTGATCGTGGTGTCGTTTTGGTGTGACGTGCTGATGTCTGACATGTTGAACCCATTTGTGCAGGTATATCTTGTGGAAAGTCCATCATGAGCTCAGTCAGCCTGATGGGCAGCAGCAGCAGCGGAGCGCCACTCTACGACAGGAACCACGTGACCGGAGCCTCATCCAGCAGCTCCTCATCCACCAAGGGAGCCTTCTACCCGCAGGTCATTAGTTCATTCATCAGACTGATTACAGTTGATTCTCAGTCTCTCCAGTTCTTCTTACAACTGTAACATTAAATTCCAAGAAAATTAGGGTAATACTATTTTATGTCTTTATGCTCCAGGTCAATTTGGATTTAAATGTAAAATAAGAAAAAAAGAAATACAAACAGAATTTAATATAAGCAATGTCTAAAAAAGGACAAAGAAAACATACATAGAAGGCAAAATTTAATAAAAATAACAGTTTATTTCATAACTATATGTACTCGTATATAAACACAGTTCTTGTGCAGCTGAAGTCATGAAACATTATGGTGGTATAGAGTCATCAAACAACTCTCAAGCAACCAAGAAATACAATGTAAATGTGAAATTAGAAGATAATAAAAAGACCACCTTAAAATCCTAACAGTCAGAAAACTGTATTTTGGTTCTAGAAGGTGCTGCTTTTACAAGAGTGATAGACAAAAGAGTGTGTCATTACATGGCTGAAAAAAGTAATGAGCAGCTGCCAATAAAACATATTTTTATGAACATAGTTTTATCCATTTTCTTTGTTTTTTAAAAAGTATTAGGTCTTCAGAAAGTCTTTCCTTAATTGTGTCTTGTAAAAGGGTGGTTGTCTTGTAGTTGGGATCATCATATTCGGGACAATATGGTAATAAATCTTTTTACTTGATGTGCTGGTTGAAAATGTGTCCAGGCTGCAGCTGGTGTTTGTCCACCTTGTGTCCGCTGCGCTGTTTAACAGATTTATTTATGAGACAGACTGAAGGGGGCGTGTCCTTTCTTACCATGTGGTGGTTTCCATTAAAAGTTGATTGATTGTTGATTGATTGATTGATTGAAAAGTGTCTTGTGGGCAGAATTTGACCCCTGATCCAGATCCATTAGAGCTTTAACTTATGGTCAGATTTTAAACATTTTATCTAAAAAAAACACAAAAAAACATTTTATCTTTTAAAAAATAAGTCTGAATAATCATCATTCTTGACTGTGGAGTAGAAAAATGGGGGGGAAAGCATTAAATTGTGCAATTTTGGAATATTAGAGATTTTTACGGGAAACTGGATGAATAATAATAAATAAATAATATAAATAAATAGGAAACTCAGCAACTGTTTACCAGGTTCATATGTTCTCTGTAGATCCTGAACCCGCCTCCGTCCCCAGCCACTGACCGCTCGCTCTACAACATCGAAGTCTACTCGTCCAACAGTCCATCCACCACAAGGTCCTACAGGTACCAGCTTCTGGTTCCTAAATCTGATTCTGACACCCTTCCCACAGGCTGGTCTGAACGCTCCAACAGTTCTCTGTAGTCCTGATTTGAGGCGTTGCAACAATCAATGATCCAAAGTCTGAAATAAAGTGTTGATGGTTTAACTCTGCATTCATTCCTGAATGCTCGTTTTCCATTAATGGTGTTTTTGGTTCTGTTCAGGCCCTACCACCCGGTCCGTGGTGCCGCCCCGCCCACCACGCCCTGCAGCACTGACGTCTGCGATAGTGACTACACCCCCCATCACCCGCCCGCTGGCCTGTCGTCATCAGCTGGCCGTTGGAAAGCTGCCGGCCATGCTGCGCACGGCAAACACAACAAATACTACATGGACCTGAACTCAGACTCAGACCCGTACCCACCGCCGCCCACGCCGCGCTCCCAGTATCTGTCCGCTGAAGAGAGCTGCCCTCCGTCACCCTCCACTGAGCGCTCTTACTTCCACCTGTGCCCGCCTCCTCCCTCGCCCTGTACCGACTCATCGTGACCTTCCAACACGGCCGCACAGTGCTGCCGCCAAGGAAGAGACAAAACCCCAGAACTGGACTCAACTGGTCCGGTGGCCGGCGAGCCCCCACCCACCCCGGCCACTTCACACGTGCTGCATTAACGAAGCTTCTTCAGTTGCTCAACGGCACCAAGCCTGTCTGTGAAGGTTTCAGCATTCCAGTGAAATGTGTCCCAGCATTCATTCAAGTTCACAGTTTGCGTCGCAGTGCTGAAAGGCAGTGGTGACGAACGTCCAACACAATGATTATAAAGACACTGTGCAAAGGAACCGTCGCTAAAATAGGATTAAAAAAAACAAACAAAATATCCGTCCAGATCAAAGCTGCAAATCTGTCCTGAATATAAGACGCCACTAAAAATGGAATCCAAAACTTCCAAGGAGGTTCTGGGACAGTTGACATATTTGGACCTGACCTGAAGGAGGACCAGAAAAACATTTCCTTCCTGTGCTGCTCCACATTTCACGTGCATCACATCAACATACCGCCACATAACCGCTGAGAATGTACCGCTGTCAGTGGGTGGGCGGAGCTTAGCATGTCCCTAAGGACTGATGGACAGCAGATCTTCACTCTGCAGGCTTTATGGGCACCAAACACATTCATGACCTCTTCTTTATTTTGATGAAGTTTGGTTACTGTTGCACGCTGGAATTGTGGTACAGCGGCCCCCCCGGTGGTTTAAAAGGAAAAAACATGATGACAGAGTGTTTATCCAAAAACTGATCTCTTGTGGTCTTTCCAGAACTGGAAGCCACAAACAGACGGGCCGGAACCACCAGTCTGAAGCTGACACTGCCGCCGCACCGCGACCCATTGCTCCTTCCTTCCCAACAGCGCCTCTGCTGGCAGGACTGTATATAGTGTTAAAATAATCTGAACAAAAGTCAATTAGAGAGCAATTATTTGACTATTTTATTCATGCTTCCTGATGTGTGAATGTGTGAGCGAGTGATGAATGAAATCTGCCTGAGATCAAAGTGTGAAATGTTTATTTTTCAATTTAAGACTCTTTATAGGTTAAAATTATATTTTGTGTGGTTAAAGATCAAAAAGTGACACAAACCGATTTCGAGGTGTGACTCTCGTGTACATAGTTGTAATGAAGTTAATGTTTTGGGTTCTTTTCCATTTTGATTGTTACCAAAAGTCTGTTTGCTGCTATTGTGTAAATATGACAAGATACGTAAATGCGAAAAAACATCCGCCGTTAGCTCCCGTCATCATCATGAAGCTATTTTATGTCACACCATGATGATTTAGTCAGCGTATGCCGATGTATGCAAAATAGGCCGGATATGCTGGATACATCGAATACGTTAATGCAGCTGTCACACCTTGACGTTTTAGCCAGCATGTGCTGACAGCTCTGTGTCCACCGATTGGTCCGGGTCAGTCCTGCACGGTGTGGTGCAGGTTAGAACACTTAAGTCTGGCTTGGTTTGTGTTTCCACTGCCGGTAGAACCCTTTTGTTTAGCAGTACATTTAAATATCATCAAGCACATCATTATGTACGCTGTCGCGTGGCATCTCCACTCCACACAGAGGCCAAATGGAGTAATTTACTTTTTCTTTTTTTTTTACCTTTTTTTTTTTTTGGTGGATCGTGGGATTTATTTTCATCAGGTGCAGAATGCTGAAGAGTCGATTGATACCTGTGATAAACGCTATCGTGAATGAATGAGGCGCTGTGACTCTTTCAGCTTTTCAAATAAGTTGTTTGTTGTGGCACAAAGTGCCCGCATTCTCTGGTTCAGGCTGAGAAATGCACAAACCACAGAGGGAATTCTTTAAAAACGCTACATTTCTTTAGCCATGTCATGTAACTAAAGTATTTTTAGACATCGTTTTGTAAAATCAGGAGGCATTATTTGGGTACTTTTCGTCAGGCTGTGATGATGAATCCAACTGAAATGAACAGGTCAGATTAAGACTTTATAGTTACTCTGTGTGTGAATGGTTTTAATAAAACTGTGTTTGCATGAGGATGCGACTTTGAGCCAATCAATGGACAGTATTTAAACTTATGAGTAACTTACAAGAAATGTGTGTCAACAATCCCATAACCTACCTACAATTTATGTCCCGCGTATGCAGGACGTATGAGTCATACGCTGGCATATGTTGAAAATATTGTGCACGCCCAAAATTTTTCAGCATACTCGCCGTATTACTACGTATATCAGCATGCTTTAATGTGCTCTTAACTTATACAAAACTTACTCATAACGTATTAGACATACGGCAACATTTCTAATACGGTCGACATACGCAGGCTAAATCCTCAAGGTGTGAGAGAGGAGTTAGAGCCGATTCATCCAGAAACTTTTGTTTGTGTTCCTGAGTTTGTTGTTTGCTTTGAAGGAGTTTATCATCTGAAAACAAACAAAATCAAAAAATCAAGAACACAATCAAAACAAACAACATAAAATCACTTTATGTGCAAAAACTAAAAGTGAAGCCTAATTTTAAGATCACATGATGCAAAAACTGATTCAAATGGTTTTTGTTTTTATCAGAATTTGTTGCTGGTTTGTTACCAGAATTACTCAGAAACTAAATAAAAATGAATAAATGGTGTTTTTTTTAATTGGTTTCTTACGTTTTTGAACAACTCTTAAGTCATCTTTTGTAGAGTTAATGAGACAGACGTTTTTACTTATATTTCACTCATAATTCCCAAAATAAACTAAATAAATTCAGATTAAATAAACAAACATATGATACAAAATCTGATAAAAATGTTGAATTATTTATTTTTTAATTCAGAATATTAACGTATTGTTTAGCTGCTGGTTTGTTAACAGAATTACACAAAAACTAAACCAATTCAGCAAATTTTATAAAATTTGGGTTAAATTTTGAAGAACTCTTTTGTTTTAAAAAAAAGTCAGCAAAGTTAATGTAGAGTTAATGAACAAGAAATTAAATTTCACTGAAAATTCCTAAAATAAACAAATGAATTCAGCTTAAATGTACTGTTTCTTTCTCTTTGCTCCGTATGCATCACTCTGCATTTAATCATTAGTGATCGATCTCTTTTTCCTGGTTCTTTCCCTCAGCCCCAACCAGTCTCAGCAGAAGACTGCCCCTCCCTGAGCCTGGTTCTGCTGGAGGTTTCTTCCTGTTAAAAGGGAGTTTTTCCTTCCCACTGTGGCCAAGTGCTTGCTCATAGGGGGTCGTTTTGACCGTTGGGGTTTTTCATAATTATTGTATGGCCTTGCCTTGCAATGTGGAGCGCCTTGGGGCAACTATTTGTTGTGATTTGGCGCTATATAAGAAAAAAGTTGATTGATTGATTGATTGATGTACTCAAACATCATGTAAAGTCCTGATCAATGTTCTGCCTGATGGACTCATGACGTCAGCTTTAGCCTTCGGTGTGTGCAAAAAAAAAAAAAACTCGCCACAGATCAAACACTGCCTGGCAGCAGACCTGCTGCTTAGAGACAGGAAAACGTGGGAATTTTAAATTGCTTTCAGTCGTTGATTTGTGTTCTGAGAGTTACAGAATAAAAAAAGCACTTTTCCATCTGAGTAGAGAACCCTCAACGCACTTCACAACGACGCTCCTCAACGGCACTTAGTCACGCAGGCAGCAGGAACCGGCGAGCGTCCAGTTACCGGTCAGCCTGCTCTATCGGAGCCACGCCCACCCAGAACAACGTCCGGCTTCATCCGAATAGATTTTCAATTATTGCGCTTAAATTTGATTTTAAAACATTTTTCTGTTGAATGTTTCTGGAAACTGAAAAATATTTAAATTCAAAGTTTATTTTTTAAAGCTTTTTTTTTTTTCCTCAGAAATTCATCTTATTCTGGCAGCGTTTCATCAACCGGACGACTTCCTGTTTTGTTTCTGTCTGCACGTTTTGTGATGCATGTTGAGATAATTATGCCACTTTCAGAAATCTCCTTTTAACAAAACCCTCTTTGTCTCATTTACACTTTTTGTATCAGAAGCATTTTTATGTAATAAAGTTTCTATTTTAAAGACTGTTTTTGTGTTCAGTGTGTCAGACGACGTGATCCAGATCCAAATGCGACACCGGCTGAGAGCCACATGATCTAAAGACCGACTGATCGAGACACCCCCCTCCTTCACTGCGCATGCGTCATGTCGGTGTGTCAGCAGCAATTAACAGATCATCGCCTCATTTCTGCTTAAAACTGACTTTAGAATGATTTAAGAGGTTTTGTCATCTGATGGTTAATAATCACATTATTCCCTTTGATGGCTTTGGGTGTAGAGAGTCAGACTCAGATGTACAGCTGTGGCGCTCTGATCGCTTCCTCCGTCTTATGATGAAATAATGCTGAATTTATGTGGAAATGATTGTTGTACAGAAGCTTCAGATATCTGTTGCTGAGACAGATGATGACTGGAGGCAGTTTGAAGCAGAAATGAGGTTTTAATCCATGAACCACAGCTAATGACATGCACAGATGCAAAAGGTGGACCGAGTTTTAGGGGGGACCATTCAGTCAATGACACTGGAAGTGTTTATTTCAAGTCTGTAGAACATTCAAATACTGTAATTTAATTAAATCCTTCAGAGATCATGTATCTCCACAGAGATTGTAATGCTGTCTTGTGTTTCTTCGTGAACGTTTCCGCTGTCGGAATGTGTGTAACTGGAGCAGAGTCTGGATCGGAATAAGATTAAAACCAGTGGACTGAGATTTTTAGAAATGTAAAAAAAAAACAACAACAAAAAAACGTAAGTTGTCCCGTTAATGAACCAAAATTTGCATCTGGATCCACTTGTTTATTTGTTTTTTTCCAGATCTGGGTTCATTCATTCCTCACAGAAAAACTGATTTGGAATCAGTTGTTATTATTTAAGGGCTGACTCTGCCCTGTGACCTCTGGCACTAACAGACAAAAATTGGTGCCTGGCCGCTGGTTTAACTGATTCTTTTCTGGACAAAATAAATAAATAAATTTTATTTATATAGCGCCAAATCACAACAAACAGTTGCCCGAAGGCGCTTTATATTGTAAGGCAAAGCCATACAATAATTACGGAAAAACCCCAACGGTCAAAACGACCCCCTGTGAGCAAGCACTTGGCAACAGTGGGAAGGAAAAACTCCCTTTTAACAGGAAGAAACCTCCAGCAGAACCAGGCTCAGGGAGAGGCAGTCTTCTGCTGGGACTGGTTGGGGCAAAATGCAAACACTGAGGAAAGTTTTCTGGAGTCCGCTGGGTTTTTTCAGGTTTTGCATAAAAGTACAATATACAGGAAAATTTAAGTTTTAATGTTTTTACTAGAGTGGTTTGTAGTATTGGTCACAGAAAAAAGGCAATTATCAGGTAGTAATGGAGGGAAAAGACGAACGGGCTCGTCCGGGATTTGAACCCGGGACCTCTCGCACCCAAAGCGAGAATCATACCCCTAGACCAACGAGCCACATAATAAGCTATGTGTCACTGCTTTATTTAACCGATCTGACATGGTGTGTAACAGTGACATCTGTTGGTGTAGAAGGACACTGCACTCTGAAATAAAATGGATCGATTTGCACATTTACACACCACGCAATAAATAAAATTAAACAAAAACGCGAGTTCTACCGGCTCGGTACCAGAAGGTTCTGTAACTGGAGCAGAATTTCAGATCTCCTGGATCCGGATAAATAAATGTGCGTCAGGAGGGTTCGAGGGCGACATCGGAACACCGGAGGAGGTTCGAACCTTCACTTTGGGTAAAAGTTATTATTATTTTATAGTTGTACAAAATGCTGTCAAATTAATTTCTCAAAAAATTTGTATGTTGATGTTTTGAACCAAAGTTTGGTGATTTCACAGAGAAGATATTTCATCTTTGTCACATCTCACAAACGTAAAACACCAAAGAGTTTTTACTGCGGCTGTTTTTTTTTTGTTTTTTTTTTTTTCTGACAGGTAGGTTTTGGGGGCGTGGCCACTCGGCGGCAGGTGCTACTCTTCTTGCTGGAGGAAGATTAGAAGTAGTTCTGGTGGAACAGAAGTTAAAGGCCGTCCGCGGGTTCCGGGCAGCTGGTGTAATTACAGAGCGGCGAGCGCAGAGAAGAAAGCGAGAAAAGAACAAAAAGTTCTGCAAGAAGTGTCGTCGGTCCACCTCCAGCACCTGTCCGCCAGCTGGACCGGCGGCGTTCCCGCGCCAAACTTTCCCGCTGCACGTTTACCGCCACAGACCGAGCAGCCCGGGACAGAACTGATGAAAAGAACTCAATAAAATAAATGTGTGGGTTTTACATCCAGTAAAAAGTTGAAATCACATGAAGAATTCCAAAATCAGTCTGATTTGTGCTTCCTCACAAAAAACTGGAAAAATGTCTCCGCCTTCAGGAGTTAGGATCTCTTGAGCAGTGGGGGTTCTACACTGAATTACTCCCCGGGCAAGACCCCCACTGATTCTGTGCTGTGCACGTTAGCACGCAGGGCTCCAGCCTGCAGCTGCAGGGTGTCAGTTTGCCAGTTCCTCACACAGTGATATGATAACTGCTTTGCAACACAGAATTGTTTTTTAAAAGTATTTGTTGTGCCATCTTCATATGTGTCATGAAAAATTGCACCCCGTGCGACTGCCCAGTTGGCCCGTACCAAAAAGTCACCTCTGTTCTTGAGGGACTTTTCTTAGATTATTTGCAGCACCTCACCGGCTTCATGTGGCCCTCAAGCCACAGCTTTAAGACCAGAACCAAAGCGAGGGAAGCAGCACTGAAATCACTGTACACTGAAAAAAGTGAAACACAGTGCACTTCATTCAAAGTACTTATTTACATTGATCTAATGGAAAATTGTGGTTTCCAGTTTAAATCTGCTGGAATCACTTTACAAAATGATAAATATACATTGTGACAAACTAAAAAAATTAGCTGTAACAAATTACATCTATTTTTTTTAAGTTGATCCAAAGTAGCATTTTTGTTTTCAGTGTATGCTGATGACACCACACGGTTCTGCAGATAATCATCAAGTCACGACAAACAGGAAACGTCCTACTGAGCCAGAAGGCATCATTACTAATGCAAAAGTTACTTGGAATTCCCTGAGACCTTCAACACCTCATGGAGGAGGATACGGTCACTGAGCGCATCATAATGTGGATGAACTATGTTTGACGTCTGCAGATTGTCAGTGTTCATAATTTGGTGTAAATTAATTTTTTTTTTTTGTTTCAGGCATGTGCTGAGGTCTCAGCATCTAAAATGAGCTACAGGTGGACAACACAAGGATGTCCCTGTCCCCTTTTTCCTCCAATGTGTGTCAGGTCTTAAATGCAGGAAAGATTGAATATTTAAAAAAAAAGTTGACCACACAAATATCTTGGGCTTGTGTTGTGTGCATTCAAACAGACGTCAAAGTAAATGAGAATCTCTGCATGTGTCCACCCCCCCATAGACTGTCCAGGAGGAGGCGGTACTGAAGGAACAACCTGCTGTCCACTTGGACTCTTTGTGCACAGATCTATTTCCTCACCAGAAAACCACCCACTTTGATCACTCTCTACATCTAAATAGCAATGCACCAGACTGAAGTGCATGCTGCTCCTAAAGGCAGTGACAGACAAGCTGATTGGTTTAATTCATGTTACGTCCAAAATACACCCATAATTATTTAAGAAACTAAATCCAGATCTTCTCCACCCGTCGCCTTTCTTTGCACTCAGATTACGTGCCATATAAATTGCAAACTGCGAAGTGAACTCAGACACGCCCCACATACACTTGTGCTATGCACATCAGACCAGGCGCCATCAATCATCAAGATAGGGCCCACAATATTCAAATTTCTAAAACAACCATTTATTTAATGTCATGGTAGCAGAAAATCATGACATGAAATAAGAACCCATGGGAACCATTCCAGACATAATGTGCACACAAAATGAACAACAAAGGACCTGACACAGAACCTTGCTGCACTCCACAGTGGTTTTGTTGCTCTGTGCTTCAAAAACTCTGACAGGAGGAGGGGCTGTGTCAGAGGCGGGGCTGAGTCAGAGGTGGGTCTGCCCTTTACCTGGTCAGAGTGGCGGGAAAGATCACGTTTACGGAGGCAGATGGAGAGAAATGTGTGAAACTCATAATTGCGCCTTTTAAACAGTCTTTGAGAGCAGAAATCACTGGAGACAGACAAGAATACTGTTTACACACAAGAAGCTCAAGTTTCCAAATGAGATATTTCAGAGGACAAAAAAGCAAAATGTGCAGCGTTTATACTTCGAGACTCCATTAGAAGAAAAGTGACTTTGTTAAAGATGCCGTCACTTGGTGTCTGACAGTTGGGTGTCTGACAGCTGGAATGAGACGGGATTGAACGTTATGTTCTATCTGAGCGTCTGCACAAAGTTTGAAAAACTTCTGAAATGTAAATGCTGGGATGCACAAAGCGTGATTACGGAGCTGTCAGAGCGATTAGGAGCCTGCAGAGGAACGAGGCCCCCTGCTGGGCAGGAAGCTAACATGCCATTGTTCTATATTGTTCCAGTGGGGTGGTATTGTTTAGGCTGTTCAGCTTCTTCTGGGTTCTGGTGGATCTGGAGGTCCAGGAACAAAGAGAAGTGTTTGGTTTGAACCCCGGGCTAATGGGCTAAATAAAAAAGTGGTGCTGATTGTATGTTCACTGAATGTTTCTGAACTCAATCAGTCAAAGACGATCAACGTGAGACGAGTAGATATAAGCACTGTTTATGGGGGTTCAGGGTTGGGGAGCGCCCGACCATCCATGATGAAACATTAGCATTTGTATGTTGGTGTGGTTTCTTTTGTTTCCTACAGAGTTGGTATTCTACTTCACAGTAGCGCTGAAAGGCCACTGTGAAGCAGTAGTGTGTCAGTGTACGTGTGTTGTGAACTCACTTATCTAAGGCGCGTCTGAGTGTTGGTCTTTCATTAAAGGGACACACTGTGCTGGACTTTGGACCTGGATTTTGGTGGTCTAAGGAGCAAACACTTTCTTGCAACAGACAACATTAAGGTGTCAGCTCGTCACCTGGCCACACCTCTTTTCATTAAACCAGTGCAGATGTTCACCCCTTTGAGTCGGTTCTGCTTCAGTTTTCTTCCTGTAAATGATCCAAATGATGATATAATTAACTGAATGAAACTGGGAGAGTTTCTCCAGCGGAGTCCAGAAACATGACCTGAGATCTCTGTCCAGGAGAGTTTAGCCCTCAGAACATGTAAGACACTGAACAGAACCTAGAAAATCCTGGACCCCTGGTACCCCAGCACGAGGGCGACACCCACAGGGTGAGACGGAGACATTTCAGATACTAGATGTCCAACAGCACTGACGCCAATAAGACAACCTTGTGTCGGGACATCAGTACTTTAACATTTCCTATAATCCCCCTGTGCTTCCCAGAATGCATTACAGCACCAGCAGAGTTCCACAGTGCATGGAAACAATGGCTAACGAGGATGCAAATTCACAAGCGATTATGATATTATATGTTCTCCCAAGTTTAGATGGTTATCTAGAGGAGGTGTAGAACCTGTGATGGACTTCTGCCGGGCCCCGATGTTGTCCTGTTGTCCAGACTTCACCTGGTGTGTTTAGTGTGTGTCCTGAACAGGTGCTCTGACGAGATGTCATTCCTGTTGAGAGGTCAGCCCTCAGCGCAACTACCCAGACTTCCACACTTCCCCCCGTCGGGTTGATGTGTCTCTTTACCGCATTGAACTCCCCAACCGAGCGACCGAGGAATGAAAATACAACAGCAATAAGTAATTCTTTAAGGACCTGTGGTCCACTCTTGGGTCGACTGTGCTGGAAATTGTTAATCTTTCATTGAGCTCTGGTACTGTTCCTGGGTGTTTTAAATCTGCAGTGATTTACTTAAGATTACTTACATTACTTAAGAAATCTGGTCTTGACTCTGGTGTATTGAATATTTATAGGCCGATATCAAATCTGTCATTCTGCTCTAAAATTCTGGAAAAAGTGGTCTCATGGCAGCTTGTGGACCATTTTACTGAGAATGATCTTTTTGAGCCACTGCAGTCTGCTTTCAGAACACATCACTCCACAGAGACAGCGCTTATCAGAGTGGTGAATGATTTTCTGTGTGCAATGGATTCGGACACCACAGTGGTTTTAGTACTTTTAGATCTATTTCTGCGTTTGATACTGTGGATCATCGTGTTTTACTTGATAGGCTGGAAAATTACTTTGGGATTAGTGGGAGTGTCGTTGCTTGGTTGATGTCATACTTGTCCAGCCGTTCTTATTGTGTTGTGTATAATAACACTACTTCTGCCTTGGTGAAATTTGGGGTTCCACAGGGGTCTGTGTTAGGCCCCTTGCTTTTCTCACTTTATATAGCGCCCCTTGGGCTTATTCTGCAGCATTACGGGATTGCCTTTCATTGTTATGCTGATGATAATTGTACATGCCGGTAACTGCTGGTAATCTTGCCCATATAAAAGCCTTGGAAGATTGCCTTATGGGTGATTCTTAGACTACGGGCACTTATTATGTCCTTTGAGCATATTGTATGAAAAACAGAAAAAAGGGGAAATTTCACACTTTTATAGTTATCTTTACAATGAAAGTGTGTTAAGAAATTTGTTCTAGTAGTCTATGATGACTTTTTCACCTTTTTTCAGCATCATTATATGCAAATATTGCCGTTTTGTGCTTGTCCCACACCCAGACTTTTGATCTTCAATGATAAAAATGAATGGTAAAGAAACATTTTTTCTAATGTTTTAAAATATCTCTGAATAAAATATCAGTAAAATAATCAAAACATAATTGGGGTATTCAATGTCATACAACTGTTGTGATTTTTTTAAACAAAATGTAGTTGTCTCACACTATTGCCGTAATTTCCACCACAACACTGTAATGTCCCTAAACAGTTTGTATGAAAGATTGTTTGGGTAGTTTCTATGGAGATAAACAGTGACATCAGAACACATGTATATAGCGCCAAATCACAACAAACAGTTGCCCCAAGGCGCTTTATATTGTAAGGCAATGGTGTGGTGGAAATTACATTTAAAAGGCCAATAGTGCCCGTAGTTAAAGAATCACCCTTATATCTGTGAGAAGTTGGTTGTCTAGTAATTTCCTACTCTTGAATTCTGATAAGACTGAAATGATGGTTCTTGGTCCAGCCAGACACCGGCATCAATTTTACCAGCTGGTGCTTAATTTGGGTTCATATGTTATGCATCATACGGACAAAGTGAGGAATCTTGGAGTACTTTTTGATTCTACATTGTCTTTTGGCCCCCACATTAGAGACATTACGAGGACTGCCTTCTTCCAACTGCGAAACGTGGCGAGGATTCGTCCCATCATGTCTATGGTTGATGCTGAGACATTGATACATGTGTTTATTTCTTCCAGACTGGATTATTGTAATGCTTTATTTTCTGGTCTGCTGCAGTCTAGAGTTTGAGGACTTCAGTTGGTACAGAATGCTACTGCCAGACTTTTGACACAAAGTAGAAGGTTTGACCACATTACTCCTATTCTGGCATCCCTTCATTGGCTTCCGGTTTCTGCCAGATCAGATTTTAAAGTTTTATTGTTGGTTTATAAAATTGTTCATGGACTGGCACCTTCCTACCTGGCGGACTTGGTTAAGCCTTACGTACCTGCGCGGCCCTTGCGTTCGCAGGGCGTGGCGCTTCTGTGTGTTCCGGGGTGAACAAGAAGTCTGTGAGGTATAGATCCTTCTCCTACCGTGGTCCGACTCTTTGGAACGATCTGCCTGCTGTTATTCGGCAGTCTGACACGGTGGAGACCTTTAAATCAAGACTGAAGACCCACTTTTTTAGACTGTCTCATCATTAATCTAATTTGTTTTTATGTTTGCTTTGTAATTTCTTTTTATTCTACTGTGTTTTATCTTTTTATTGTGCTTTTCTTGATTTTAATTTTGATTTTAATTTACTTTGTGTTGTTATGAATTGTGTGAGGCGACTTTGTCGTAAGTTGGCGCTGTATAAATTAATAAATTGAAATTGAAATTGTAGTGTCTTTTCAATTTTAAAAAGTTAAAATCTGCATGTACACACTGTATTTACAGCTCAATGTTGTTGGGACGTGGAACTGTGCGACGAGACGCACAATTCGACAGAACACCGGAACTCTGTTGAAACCGAACTCTCGCGTGAGTCACGGACCGCGAGACCTGCTGCGAAACAGTGAATGTGGTGTCTCTGGTCATCATGCCTGAAAGGAATAACAAATGTGTTTCATTTTCTGGATTGTTTTGTTGTTCATATTGTGGATCGTTTTGTGGTTCATATTGTGGATTGTTTTGTGGTTCATTTTGGGATTATTTTGTAGTTCATTTTGTGGTTCATATTGTGGATCATTTTGTGGTTCATTTTGTGGGTTATTTTGTAGTTTATTTTGTGTTTCATTTTGTGTGTTATTTTGTAGTTCATTTTGTGGTTCATATTGTGGATCGTTTTGTGGTTCATTTTGGGATTATTTTGTGGTTCATTTTGTCGTTCATTTTCTGGTACATATTGTGGATTGTTTTGTGGTTCATTTTGTGGGTTATTTTGTAGTTCATTTTGTGATTCATATTGTGGATTGTTTTGTGGGTCATTTTGTGGTTCATATTGTGGATCGTTTTGTGGTTCATTTTTTGGTTCATATTGTGGATTGTTTTGTGGTTCATTCTGGGGTTATTTTGTAGTTCATTTTGTGGTTCATTTTGTAGTTCATATTGTGGATTTTTTTGTGTTTCATTTTGTGGTTTGTTTGCAGATCAGTTGGTTAGTTTTCTGATTCATTTACGTGGATCGGTTTGTAGATCTTTTTGTAGTTCATTTTGTGCTTCGTTTTGTGCTTCGTGGAGGATGTTGCTACTTATCACCGCTCAGCGGCGCAGGGTGTGAACTGCTTCACCATCAGCTGCATTGTGTTGTGGAACATTAACGTGTCTGATTGATTGTGTCCTTGTGGTTTTGTAACAGGCCACACTGTTTTCCTTTGTTACTGAAGTGGACTTGAACCAACAACAAACCTGGTTAATAATGTCTGTCTATAACAAACACATCAGAGAGGATGATTGTGTGGATGATTATGTAATCAGGACTTCTTGTGCAAAGTCAGGATCCTGATCGGATCTGCACATACTTCCTGTCCTCAAAATCACTGGATAAGATTTTAATTGAATTGATAGACTTAACTGATTGAAATATTGAGATGTTAGAGGTGCTCTGTACGACATTTTAAACATTAATAAAGTCTCTTTTTGATGTAAATATTCGGTGGCCTTCTCACGTCCTGTGCACAGAATGAAGCATCACTCCCTCTGTGTGTGTTTTAATCTGAGCTTTTCTGTTCAGTGTTTACATCACTGGACTGGCTGATTGTGCACATTTAACGCACGTGAGTCCTGCCCTGTGAAACCGTTGCTCCTCCCCTCAATCATAAAGAGACTTTAGCAAACGCTGACATCGCGCTGCAGAAGCAAGATGGTGGAAAGTAGCAACTTTCCAGAAAATCTTTCGTCAAGAATCAGAACATTCTTGGTCAGAAACTTTTTTAGACTCTGACCAAGAATGTGGTCAGACTGGAATCAACAAAGGTCTGAGTTTTTGCAGAGATTGAGGCTCCACCTGCTGTTTGTTTCTCCTTGATGTGTGTGTGTGTGTGTGTGTGTGTGTGTGTGTGTGTGTGTGTGTGTGTGTGGTGTGTGGTGTGTTGGTGTGTGTGTGTGTGTGGTGTTGGGGGGGGGGGGGAGTGCAGTGGCGGGAAGCTCTGTCAGGTAGCTGCATCCTGGACTTCCTCTTAGAGAACCTTGAGGTAACTCCTCCAGGGAGATGCTCACTGAGCATCAGGAACCCAAACCGGATCACCTGCATCCAGATTCACCCCTCCAACGCTAAACATCTCAAGGCATCGACGTTCTCCAGAACAAAACACTTCAAAATCAAGAGTGTGAAATTTGCAACATTTTGATCAGAATTGTCGTCTCCAGTTTTTTATTGTCTCAACGACAGTGTTGGACTCATCAGATCACAGCATGTTCTAATTGTCCAAATGTTCATTTTGTCCACCTGGAGGACAGACAGAGGCCAAACAGGGACGTGTCTTCAAATTCAGACTGTTTGGACCCAGCTGAGTCCACCTCTCTGTGTGTGCACGTGTGTGTGTGTGCACGTGGACATCCTGTCAGCTTCAGGTGTCGATCCACTGAAGGTTGTTCTTCTTGTCGTGTCCACCTGCTGCTTTCTGTGACTGGAGAGCGTCTCTGGGGACAACTTCCTCACACGTCTGTCTGTTTGTTTGTCCTTTTGTTTGTATTATTACTCAGAAACTAAAGAAGAGATTTTCCTCAAACACGGCGTGAAGATCGAAGTCGAGCGGCAGCAGAAACGCGTCACACAGCCATCGAGGCCGAGCGCCCAAACAAAAACCCAGAAACCGTCATTGTTCTCTTTGGAAATTATTTCATTTAACCCACATCGCTGAACCTGTTCAGCACTGAAGGACTTAGAGCTCTTTTTCCTGGTCGCTCTACACCTTTCACAGGACCAAAAATATTTGGACAGATGATTGGAGAAGCTTCTCCAGTCACAGCTTCATGATGGATAGAACATTTCCAGACACCAGATAATGACGATTTCTACACCCTCTTCTTCCTTTTCAAAACCACACCCACATTCCTGTCTTTCTTCCTCTGCTCCGCCCCCTTCACTCGTCACCCACTGCTGTTGTCTGGGGCCCTTTTTGATTCTATTGTTCTGTAAATGGGCCAAGAGAAACCAGTGGTCTGCTCCCTGAACAGGATTAGGAATAAGTGCGTCATGGATTACAGCTGTTCTGTAATTATTTGGAGTAACAAAACTCTAATCTCACGCAGGACGTCCGTGTATGTTTGCATTTTACACAAAGAAATAACTTTAACTTAACAGCCAAAAACACTAAAACAGTCCAAACCAGTTTCAGTTCAAATCCCGTTAAAAGATTTTAGATCTGTTTTTAAACAATTTCCCAAAGTGGTTTGTAAATGACTTTAAACAAGTCAATCATTAAAGTGAGATCTTTGACACAAATAAATTAACTTTTCAGTTCCGGTCCTGAAGGTCATCAGATCAGAGATGATGTGTTTGGACGAGGCTAGGCTAACAACACAGATTCATGTATTCTTTCAAAATTATTATTAATGAATGTATTAAAATGCGCTGATATTTCATGATGAAATATCCACACAGTCAATCCAAGAGTGGGCCGACTGTGCTGGAAATGATTAATCTCTCACTAACTTCTGGATCTGTTCCTAAATGTTTCAGATCTGCAGTGATTAAACCATTACTTAAGAAACCTAATCTTGACCCTAGTGTATCAAAAAACTACAGGCCGATATCAAATCTATAATTTTGCTCTAAAATTCTGGAAAGGTTGCACAGCAGCTCGTGGACTATCTTACTGAGAATAATCTTGTGAGTGCTTACTGGGAGTCGGATCTTACTGGGAGTGCCCTTGCATGGTTGACGTCATACCTGGCCAGTTGTTCTCACTGTGTTTTGTACAGTAACACTACCTCTAACCTTAGTGACATGAAATTTGGGGTTCCACAGGGGTCCGTCTTAGGCTCCCTGCTTTTCTCCTTTTACATAGCACCCCTTGGGCACATATTGCGGCATTTTGGGATTACCTTTCACTGCTATGCTGATGATACTTCATTATACATGCCAATAACCTCCACATTAGAAATATTACTAGGACTTCTTTCTTCCACCTGCGAAATATAGTGAAGATTCGTCCCATCCTGTCTATGGCTGATGCTGAGACCCTGATTCATGTGTTTGTCTCTTCTAGATTGGACTACTGCAATGTTCTATTTTCTTTTTTACCGCAGTCTAGCATTAGCGCTCTCCAATTGGTTCAAAATGCTGCAGCCAGACTTTTGACACAAAGCAGAAAGTTCAACCACATTACATCCATTTTGGCGTCTCTTCACTGGCTTCCTGTCCCAGTGAGATCAGATTTTAAGTTTCTGTTACAAACCTATAAAATTGTTCATGGACTGGCACCTCCCTACCTAGCTGACCTAATTAAACTTACGTACCAGCCCAGGCTTTGCGTTCTCTGGGTGCAGGACTACATTGTGTCCCTAGGGTGAATAAGAAATCTGTGGGTCATAGAGCTTTCTCTTATCATGCCCCTGTTCTGTGGAATGATCTCCCTGCATCAATAAAACAGTCAGATTTTGAAGCGAATTTCAAGTCCAGATTTAAGACACACTTATTTTCCGTTTCATATGGCTAGCATACTGGCATAGTATGTTTCTATGCTTTTTACTCTTTTAAATTAATTTTATTAGTAAATGGAGCGTGCCACAGCCTCAACTTTACCTAAATTCTGGGTCTTTTAGTGAAGTTTAGGGCTAGTGGCCGGCGATCACCTTAGTATTTCTTCTATTTTCTTATTGCTTAATGCTGACAAATTATACTGTATTTGTTGTCTTTCTGATGCCTGATTCTGTTTTTTTCTCTCTCTCTCTGTCTCAGTTTGAGGTGTGGCTCCATCCAGAGATGGATGTGGTGTCTGTTTCTGAAACCCTCCTGTTCTGTGCACCGGCAGCATTTCCTGTATATTAATTTTGTGAATTGTTTTGTAAATTGTTTCAGTATCATGGCCCAAGCAGAGGGTCGTCCCTTTGAGTCTGGTCTGCTTGAGGTTTCTTCCTCAAATCATCAGAGGGAGTTTTTTCTTACCACTGTCATCTGTGTTCTTGCTCTGGGGGTTAGTTAGGTTAGACCTTACTTGTGTGAAGCACCTTGAGGCAACTTTGTTGTGATTTGGCGCTATATAAATTAAATAAATTAAAAATTGACGAGTTAAACTGAGAGCCATACATTTTTTTTCTTGAAAACTTCCAATCACAAGCTGTATTGATCCTTGGCGGTACCTAACATATTAATCAGATGTCCAACATCATCCAGGTTGACAAATTACTTTTTAAAAACTGGAGTAAAGACAGTTCCAAAAACAAATCCATAAATGCAGTTAGTCGTAAGATGAGACAGAACACTGTAAATATGTTGATTTCCTAAGTTGTTGACTTACTGTCTGTAGCACCTAGCTACTCAGGTAGCTAGCCTAGCCCACTGCAAGCTACAAGCTAGCTAGGTGGCGGGGTTGCCTGCAGCTTGAAAACAAGCTAGTTAAATAATTAATAAATAACGTAGTGACCCATTTCACTGAGCGACATCAGGTTTGTCAGCAAATGTGAAGCTGAAGACTAAAAACTTTAAAAAACAGAAGCTGCTGCAAAATATATTTACACTTCATGATGTCATACTGGAGGTTGTTTTTCTTTTTTTTTTTCCATTTTCTGCAACTTTTCTCATGCCTACATAATGTTTCTGAAGGGTTTAATTTTTTTCAGGCTGTTTCAGGACATCTTCCTTTAGTCCATAGAGTCTTTCAGAGTGCCATAGTCCTCTCTGCACTCAGACTGGTTTCCAGTTTGACTCATGTGCTGTAAACAAGGACAGTGGCGTCACAGCTCATCAGAAAAGAGGGAAAAAATAAAATCAGCATGAAATGCTGTCACTGAAGGAATTAAATGTAAGTTAATGCTTATATAGATTTAAAAATGTAATTTTTAAAAATCAATCTAACAATGAATCACACTCAAGTTACGTGCCATTGATATTCCCATTCCAGAAGGTCGTTATTTCTCGCTAACTGTGAGGAAACCGAATCTCTGTGCGATGACAGGAATCCTCCATGTGTGCAAAGGATCATGGACCCTGAAGTCGAGAATCCATCTATCCTCCATTCTCATAACTTTAACAATCATTTATTTTCATCACTTCTAAACCACCTCAGCTGACATCGTCCTGCACTCCCTTCACCGCCCATGTCTCAGCCCTACACGGTGTAAAATAAATATTATATCATTTATTTTTAATGGTCACAGTTTGGCGTTACGAACATTTGATGAATGTTTTTCCTTCCTTTTGCAGTTGCTTTTTCTTGTTCCCCCCTCCCCCCTTTCAATATTATTATATTTAAGTAAATATTGGAGGAGTGGGGTACAATTAGTTATACCTAACAGCTAACGTTAGCTTATCTAGCCGGTCTTAGCAACGTTCATCGTAGCTTACAAAATAGTTGGTTCCTTTGTGTTTGATAACAATCTGTCTCCTGTGAGTCTTATCCTTCTTATGTCTTATTACTTATTATATTATATAGACCTTTTTCTCGAGCTGCTTGGGTGGGGTAGGGAGAGTTCCCATGGGATAAAAAAAGCTTTTACCCTACCATCCCTGGTTCTCAAGACCAGGCACCTAAGTGGCTCTACTCTACTCTTTTCTACTCTCCTATTTTACTCTTCCTTTTTAGATATTTAAATATACCTTTGTATACTGGCATAGTTCCACCTTAGAATTGGAATATAATATGTAAGATATACCTTACTGAATTTTCATGTTCTATTTTAATTACAAGGGTTTTCTCGTCTTTTATTTCGAGTCTTCACTTCCGGATGTGATGTTATTTTCGGAAGCTTGACGCCAGTTTATAAATATAGGCTTTGCAGCAACACCGGTTTCATTTCGCCAGCTGGAACCTTCAGATTGTTTAGAAACTAAAAATACTCGTAATGAATTAAAAGTCCAACAACAAAAAAAAAGGTCATTCAGTGCCATCAGTGCGCCAAACGGGAAATCAGCTGTAATTTCTAAAATAAATAAAATCAGTAATCTGAGCATGGAGCAGTAAAAACCTGTAAGTTTTATCTCGACGGAAGTTAAAGGTGACGCGGACGGCAGCAGTGAAGGAGTTTTTCGGTGTGAATGGAGCCGCAGCTGGCGTGCCGGGAGGCGGCGGGGCCTCCAGCCGGCCTCCAGAGGGCCTCCCGGGACTCCAACCTGCTGACTGACCGGGTCCTGCGCGCTCTGCTTCGGACTGAGGACAAGTACCTGCCGGCTGCCAACTACTTCAAATGTGTGCAGAGAGAAATCACCCCCTGCATGAGAAAAATCGTCTCGACGTGGATGTTGGAGGTGAAATAAAACGAGTCATTTCAAGTGATTTTGCGTTTTAATCGGGAAACAAAATCACGTTTAGAATTTCTGCGTTTAAGCGTATCTGCGTTCTTTTTCTAAGTTTGCATTCATAATAAAAGTTGTAAGGTTGTTTTCTGAATCGGTTCCAGCTGTTGATTAATTCGGCTGGGTGATTTCGTGGTGTTAATCTCTATTTTAGTGGTTTTTTGTGTGTGTTTAAAGTGAAAATGGAGCGTGCTCTTTGCTAGCGCTGCTACATGAGTTCACGTGCTGACGGCAGCAGCTAAAAGTAGTTCACCTGATGTCTTTAAAAGTCAGGTTTTTCTTTAAAACGTCTAGCAACATCGAATAATAATTGTCGACGAATCGAAGAACTATTAAGAGACTTTTAAGTTTCGTCGGCAAGTCACATAATTAATAAATTTTACGAAAATACGACAACGTATGAGATTCTGTAGTTTTTTAAAAATGTTGGAAAAATTAAATGAATGCATTCTCCAAACTGCCGTGCAGTTTTTAAGGTGGAAATTTGAGTTTTCAGTAAAGAAATGGGGTGAAAATGCGAGTTTTAAGTTTGTCAAGTTAGAAAAGCAGCTTTGGTGAAGGTTCCTGTAGAATAAACGTCTCCGTGTGTTCGTTTAACTCCTCAGATTAACTCGTAAACAGTTAAGAAAATGTGCAAAAAATAGAATTACTGTGTAGTTAAAAGATATGTGAGCTGTGTCGAGAAGATTTAAATGTTTGTATTGTGATTCCAGTTCGTGACCACGTTTCTCTTTGTGTTACTGGAGAAGGTTCTTGAAGAGTTCTAAACTGTCGGATTTTTAAAAGTTTTAATCTCACAGAAAACTTTCTTACCTCAGGAAAGATCATTTTGATCTTTGTCGTTTTAATCAATAAGGACGTGTGCATGTTTAAATGGGCACTTAATGTGGCTTTAAACTCTGAGTATTTTGTGGTATATTTTTTCACCAAGTTAGTCAGAAAACTGATTCTGATAGTATACTTTTTTATGATTTAATAAATCAGTTGACTGAAAATGATCATAATTTCATGTAAGCAATAATGAAAAAAAGAGTATAATTTAAAATTTTGTTATTAAACTGTCATAATTGTGTTTATAAACCAGTCACCATTTGTTTTATTATACATCTGTGTAGTTAATAAATAAAATAATCTTCATGGACGATTCGCTCGGGTGCGCACGTAAAAAACCCCCCAAAAAACTGCTGTGGGGCTGCTGCTCACTCTCCCCCCAAAAACTCTAATAATTGGGAAATAAAGGACAAAGGGAACATACAGGCTGGCTCCCAGAGACAGGACATGTTCACATCCAACTCAGTCACACTCCAGATATCTCCACGTCACTACATATCCAGTCCCTGATTGGTCATCGCAGCACGGCAAGACGAAAAAGTTCAGATTTTTCAACTTGGGGAGGAGGGCAACGCGACGCGATATTGTGCCACAAACGCGCCAGTCACTCAAAATTGCTTCACTCGCGTCGCTTCATTCGTGTCCATTGCGTCGCGTTGTGTGGCTTGGTGCCACAACGCCTCCTTCCATAGGAATTACATGGCAACCTGTCGCTCGTGTCTCGCTCGGTGTGAACGCAGCTTTAGATGCCCTACAGGTTGGGTTTGGTGAGGGATCTAAGACTCGTTAACAGGATGCCAACCCATTGCTGGTTACGTCCCCACTCTGAGGTTGGTACCCGTTTACAGCCGGGTGGACAGAGACAGTGCAGATGAAGTGTCTCCTCCAAGGTCACCAGTAAGCAGATGGACACCTCTGGAATCGAACCCTGGTCTGTATGTTAGTAGTTTACCACCGTATTACTACCCATATTAAATTGGCTAAGGTAAGCTAACCTCAGCAGATGATTAGTTGACTGAGTCTATATATGCGATGTTCACGTATGCAGGCACTTTACAGAAAACTTTAGTAGAGAAGCTTGAATCTTCGACTGGACTGGGTTGCTTGACGTGAGGATGTTTCGCTTCAAATCCCCTGTTTACAATGTGGTACTCGGGTCAAAGCAGTTTCAGTCTTTTGTTCATGGTAATGAGTCATTCACATCATCAGGAGAGAGTCGTCAAGGGAGCCATCGGTGGAGGCTTCCGTCCCATCATTACTAGAGTGCTAACTACAGCACAATAGGTGCTAATTAGAGCTATTGTTTAGTCACTAGCCTATAGCAGTCAGCCTCTCGGTAGGTGGGGTCTGGTTATCTTAAAAAAACTCCAGCTTTTGTTGGCTTCTGGTTTATTCTTCTCTACAAGAGGCAAGACAGAAGTCAGACTACCAGAGCAAGAATTTTAGCTGAGGAAGCTTCTGTGATTTGAAGCGAAATGTCCTCACGTCAAGCAACCCAGTCCAGTCGAAGATTCAAGCTTCTCTACTATGGAAACCACCTGGACAACTGAGTCTACACAGAAACTTTACAGAAAACTAGCTTTGGAATACTTCAAATGAGAATATTACAGCTTTAGCGTCGCTGTGGAGGAACTTATTATTTCAGTTTGACATCTTTGTTAATCTCTAACGGCACATCGTAGTCATTTTATCATCAAAATGACATAGCGCTCACTGAGCAGGTAGCTCCATGGGAACACGCGCTAGGCTAATGCTATGTAGCGCTAGGTTCAATGTCCCTTCATGCTGCTTAACATCTCTGTCCTTGGACCAGACTCTAAGTCAGCATAGTCTCAGTCCACCCAGCCGGAGCTACTTTAGGCTCGGGTATCCGGGGATACGTAGCGATGGACCACGGAGCCTGGACAGGTCTCATTTGTGATATTATGAATTGTCCTAAAATATTTCTGTTTGCCTGGAGCTGAACCTGTTTGTGTTCTCAGACTCCAGCATGAACTTTGGCGTCTGAGGAAGTCGGTCATTACTCAGACAGTTGCAGCATTTATTGCTGGTTCTGGTGTTTATTTGGGTTCTGTAGCTCGGGGTCATGGTGCTTCCTGTCTGGTGTGTTTGTGAGACTTGGACTCCAGTCAGTGGCTGGAGGGGACGACTGGATGTCTTTGGTACTGGGTTTCTTTGGCAGATCCTTGGATGCCACTGGAATGACTTTTTGAAAGGAACTCAGGATGGAGTAGATCAGGCGTTCTACTTAAAATGTGAGTAAGCATCAGCTCAGATAGTACGACAGCAAGGAGCAGGATCCTCAGCGAAAAGCCCAGGAACCAGAAAAGGCAGAGTGTATGCCCACATGTCACCTGGCTGCAGCAGGTAGGTGGCCTGTTAGCGGTTATCACACTGTCGTTGGTTCAAAGCCCACCAGGTTGATTCTCCACAAACATCTGGGGTGGCATCAGGAAGGACATCATGCATAAAACCTGAGCCAGGTCCACATGGGGGCCCAGACCAGGAAGCTAGTTTTTTGTAAAACTCTGATGGGTGGGTTTTGTCCGTGTAGGTCTGCGAGGAGCAGAAGTGTGAGATGGAGGTGTTTCCTCTGGCCGTTAACTACATGGATCGATTCCTGTCTGTGGAACCCACCAAGAAGTCCCAGCTGCAGTTACTAGGAGCTGCCTGCATGTTCCTGGCATCTAAACTGAGGGACACCATCCCACTCACAGCTGGGAAGCTCTGCATCTACACAGACAACTCCATCACCGCTGCCAAACTGCTGGTACGCCACCACCGAGAACCTGGACCGTCCAGGTTACAGACACGAGAAGAACCAGTTCCTGTTCCGCCTTTTTGTTTGGTGCTAAAATGTTGCAGTTTTTAAAACTGTTTTTGTTGGCGGGAAAAAAGAAGTGTGATTTATTCGTGTTTGACAGCAGCAGAAAGAAGAATCGAACCCTGCAGCGTTGTCCATGTCCCCGCGTGGACACCACAATTTATCCAGTGATTAAAAATGGGGCTGTCCAAGTTCTGAGCTCCTGTGCTTTGGTTCAGTTTTTAACCAGCTAAGTCCAGACCACCCAGCTGTTGGGGTAACTTGGATGTTCTGGTTGGATCACTAAGGTGGACCAAAGCCCTTTTTTCCACACTGTTGGACTTAATGTATAAAAACTGTTTAAGTTTCTCAAAGTTTGCATGAAGGTTCTTTGGAGGCTGTCAACAAGCGATAGTGTTGCATCTCAGCTACAATTTCCATAACAACTGTTCATTTTGCCATAAACACCAAATTTGGCACAGATATACTAAATTAATGTTTAGGCCTCCTAGAGGTGACCTCTATTGACCTACAGGGGTCAATGAAGAATTACACAGGGGTCAAAATTTAAAAATGCTCCTATTATATTGAAAACTATCCACATTATTTGTCTGATCATGTAGTTTGGACTGTTTGTGACTGAATGTTCTGGAGTTATGGGGTAAAAACAGCAAGAATGGTGACAAAGGTCATTTTCAGTTTGTACAGGGGTCAAAAGTTAAAGTTGCTGTAATGTTGGTAAAAAGTGATGCAGATTGTTGGTTGAGTTAATAAGGTTTAAAAAGGGAATAGTTTGCACCATGTGTCATGGTCAGGTATCATGTGACATATGTTGCATGCCATAGAATCCAATGGATGTTGACCTTGTTTGACCTTTAGTCTGGAGATTGAACAACACAGTCAAAACTATTCCATTCATTAATCCTATTAGCTCAACCAATAATGTGCACCACTTTATTACCAAAATTGGAGCAACTGTAATTCTTCATTGACCCCTGTAGGTCATTAGAGGTCACCTTCAGGAGGCCTCGACATCTAATCAAATCAAATCCATTTTATTTATATAACGCCAAATCACAACAAACAGTTGCCCCAAGGTGCTTTATATTGTAAGGCAAAGCCATACAATAATTACGGAAAAACCCCAACGGTCAAAACGACCCCCTGTGAGCAAGCACTTGGCTACAGTGGGAAGGAAAAACTCCCTTTTAACAGGAAGAAACCTCCAGCAGAACCAGGCTCAGGGAGGGTCAGTCTTCTGCTGGGACTGGTTGGGGCTGAGGGAGAGAACCAGGAAAAAGACATGCTGTGGAGGGGAGCAGAGATCAATCACTAATGATTAAATGCAGAGTGGTGCATACAGAGCAAAAAGAGAAAGAAACACTCAGTGCATCATGGGAACCCCCCAGCAGTCTACGTCTATAGCAGCATAACTAAGGGATGGTTCAGGGTCACCTGATCCAGCCCTAACTAAAGGAAAGGAAAACTAAAGGAAAGTTTTAAGCCTAATCTTAAAAGTAGAGAGGGTGTCTGTCTCCCTGATCCGAATTGGGAGCTGGTTCCACAGGAGAGGAGCCTGAAAGCTGAAGGCTCTGCCTCCCATTCTACTCTTACAAACCCTAGGAACTACAAGTAAGCCTGCAGTCTGAGAGCGAAGCGCTCTATTGGGGTGATATGGTACTATGAGGTCCCTAAGATAAGAAGGGACCTGATTATTCAAAACCTTATAAGTAAGAAGAAGAATTTTAAATTCTATTCTAGAATTAACAGGAAGCCAATGAAGAGAGGCCAATATGGGTGAGATATGCTCTCTCCTTCTAGTCCCTGTTAGCACTCTAGCTGCAGCATTTTGAATTAACTGAAGGCTTTTTAGGGAACTTTTAGGACAACCTGATAATAATGAATTACAATAGTCCAGCCTAGAGGAAATAAATGCATGAATTAGTTTTTCAGCATCACTCTGAGACAAGACCTTTCTAATTTTAGAGATATTGCGTAAATGCAAAAAAGCAGTCCTACATATTTGTTTAATATGCGCTTTGAATGACATATCCTGATCAAAAATGACTCCAAGATTTCTCACAGTATTACTAGAGGTCAGGGTAATGCCATCCAGAGTAAGGATCTGGTTAGACACCATGTTTCTAAGATTTGTGGGGCCAAGTACAATAACTTCAGTTTTATCTGAGTTTAAAAGCAGGAAATTAGAGGTCATCCATGTCTAACCAAATACCGGCATCACTGAAATCAGCCAAAGATAACGATACGTCTTTGGGATGGCTATGAGTAATTTTTTCTCTAATAGTTAAAATTTTATTAGCAAAGAAAGTCATGAAGTCATTACTAGTTAAAGTTAAAGGAATACTCGGCTCAATAGAGCTCTGACTCTTTGTCAGCCTGGCTACAGTGCTGAAAAGAAACCTGGGGTTGTTCTTATTTTCTTCAATTAGTGATGAGTAGTGAAATCGGCTTGCCTCTACTGGTGGTTGGCTCTCACTGCGGTATTGTATCACTTCCTGTTCCGGAGCACAGCGGTGTTTTTCTGTATCTGTTAGCTGTTTAATCTGCGCAGTTAGATTGATCTAGTTATCTAGATTACGATTTGTTTCCCAGTGTAATCTTTACGTGCCTTAACTAAAGCACTCCTTCTGCTGAATCACCTCTAAATTATTTACACATTATTCACTTTGCGTGTTTTTAGGAATCCGCTAGCTTAGCGTAGCTACTAGCTCTTAGCCGATTTAGCATGGCGGCTTCTCCCGTCTCTCCCGCACTTTTCTGCTCTGGGTGTGAAATGTTTAGTTATTCCTCGGCCTCCTTTAGCAGTAACGGTACTTGTAATAAGTGTAGCTTATTCGTAGCTTTGGAGGCCAGGCTGGGCGAATTGGAGACTCGGCTCCGCACCGTGGAAAATTCTACAGCTAGCCAGGCCCCTGTAGTCGGTGCGGACCAAGGTAGCTTAGCCGCCGTTAGTTACCCCCTGGCAGATCCCGAGCAGCCGGGAAAGCAGGCCGACTGGGTGACTGTGAGGAGGAAGCGTAGCCCTAAACAGAAGCCCCGTGTACACCGCCAACCTGTTCACATCTCTAACCGTTTTTCCCCACTCGACGACACACCCGCCGAGGATCAAACTCTGGTTATTGGCGACTCTGTTTTGAGAAATGTGAAGTTAGCGACACCAGCAACCATAGTCAATTGTCTTCCGGGGGCCAGAGCAGGCGACATTGAAGGAAATTTGAAACTGCTGGCTAAGGCTAAGCGTAAATTTGGTAAGATTGTAATTCACGTCGGCAGTAATGACACCCGGTTACGCCAATCGGAGGTCACTAAAATTAACATTAAATCGGTGTGTAACTTTGCAAAAACAATGTCGGACTCTGTAGTTTTCTCTGGGCCCCTCCCTAATCAGACCGGGAGTGACATGTTTAGCCGCATGTTCTCCTTGAATTGCTGGCTGTCTGAGTGGTGTCCAAAAAATGAGGTGGGCTTCATAGATAATTGGCAAAGCTTCTGGGGAAAACCTGGTCTTGTTAGGAGAGACGGCATCCATCCCACTTTGGATGGAGCAGCTCTCATTTCTAGAAATCTGGCCAATTTTCTTAAATCCTCCAAACCGTGACTATCCAGGGTTGGGACCAGGAAGCAGAGTTGTAGTCTTACACACCTCTCTGCAGCTTCTCTCCCCTCTCATCCCCTCATTACCCCATCCCCGTAGAGACGGTGCCTGCTCCCAGACTACCAATAACCAGCAAAAATCTATTTAAGCATAAAAATTCAAAAAGAAAAAATAATATAGCACCTTCAACTGCACCACAGACTAAAACAGTTAAATGTGGTCTATTAAACATTAGGTCTCTCTCTTCTAAGTCCCTGTTGGTAAATGATATAATAATTGATCAACATATTGATTTATTCTGCCTAACAGAAACCTGGTTACAGCAGGATGAATATGTTAGTTTAAATGAGTCAACACCCCCGAGTCACACTAACTGCCAGAATGCTCGTAGCACGGGCCGGGGCGGAGGATTAGCAGCAATCTTCCATTCCAGCTTATTAATTAATCAAAAACCCAGACAGAGCTTTAATTCATTTGAAAGCTTGTCTCTTAGTCTTGTCCTTCCAAATTGGAAGTCCCAAAAACCAGTTTTATTTGTTATTATCTATCGTCCACCTGGTCGTTACTGTGAGTTTCTCTATGAATTTTCAGACTTTTTGTCTGACTTAGTGCTTAGCTCAGATAAGATAATTATAGTGGGCGATTTTAACATCCACACAGATGCTGAGAATGACAGCCTCAACACTGCATTTAATCTATTATTAGACTCTATTGGCTTTGCTCAAAAAGTAAATGAGTCCACCCACCACTTTAATCATATCTTAGATCTTGTTCTGACTTATGGTATGGAAATAGAAGACTTAACAGTATTCCCTGAAAACTCCCTTCTGTCTGATCATTTCTTAATAACATTTACATTTACTCTGATGGACTACCCAGCAGTGGGGAATAAGTTTCATTACACTAGAAGTCTTTCAGAAAGCGCTGTAACTAGGTTTAAGGATATGATTCCTTCTTTATGTTCTCTAATGCCATATACCAACACAGTGCAGAGTAGCTACCTAAACTCTGTAAGGGAGATAGAGTATCTCGTCAATAGTTTTACATCCTCATTGAAGACAACTTTGGATGCTGTAGCTCCTCTGAAAAAGAGAGCTTTAAATCAGAAGTGTCTGACTCCGTGGTATAACTCACAAACTCGTAGCTTAAAGCAGATAACCCGTAAGTTGGAGAGGAAATGGCGTCTCACTAATTTAGAAGATCTTCACTTAGCCTGGAAAAAGAGTCTGTTGCTCTATAAAAAAGCCCTCCGTAAAGCTAGGACATCTTTCTACTCATCACTAATTGAAGAAAATAAGAACCCCAGGTTTCTTTTCAGCACTGTAGCCAGGCTGACAAGAGTCAGAGCTCTATTGAGCTGAGTATTCCATTAACTTTAACTAGTAATGACTTCGACTTTCTTTGCTAACAAAATTTTAACTATTAGAGAAAAAATTACTCATAACCATCCCAAAGACGTATCATTATCTTTGGCTGCTTTCAGTGATGCCGGTATTTGGTTAGACTCTTTCTCTCCGATTGTTCTGAGTTATTTTCATTAGTTACTTCATCCAAACCATCAACATGTTTATTAGACCCCATTCCTACCAGGCTGCTCAAGGAAGCCCTACCATTATTTAATGCTTCGATCTTAAATATGATCAATCTATCTTTGTTAGTTGGCTATGTACCACAGGCTTTTAAGGTGGCAGTAATTAAACCATTACTTAAAAAGCCATCACTTGACCCAGCTATCTTAGCTAATTATAGGCCAATCTCCAACCTTCCTTTTCTCTCAAAAATTCTTGAAAGGGTAGTTGTAAAACAGCTAACTGATCATCTGCAGAGGAATGGTCTATTTGAAGAGTTTCAGTCAGGTTTTAGAATTCATCATAGTACAGAAACAGCATTAGTGAAGGTTACAAATGATCTTCTTATGGCCTCGGACAGTGGACTCATCTCTGTGCTTGTTCTGTTAGACCTCAGTGCTGCTTTTGATACTGTTGACCATAAAATTTTATTACAGAGATTAGAGCATGCCATAGGTATTAAAGGCACTGCGCTGCGGTGGTTTGAATCATATTTGTCTAATAGATTACAATTTGTTCATGTAAATGGGGAGTCTTCTTCACAGACTAAACTTAATTATGGAGTTCCACAAGGTTCTGTGCTAGGACCAATTTTATTCACTTTATACATGCTTCCCTTAGGCAGTATTATTAGACGGTATTGCTTAAATTTTCATTGTTACGCAGATGATACCCAGCTTTATCTATCCATGAAGCCAGAGGACACACACCAATTAGCTAAACTGCAGGATTGTCTTACAGACATAAAGACATGGATGACCTCTAATTTCCTGCTTTTAAACTCAGATAAAACTGAAGTTATTGTACTTGGCCCCACAAATCTTAGAAACATGGTGTCTAACCAGATCCTTACTCTGGATGGCATTACCCTGACCTCTAGTAATACTGTGAGAAATCTTGGAGTCATTTTTGATCAGGATATGTCATTCAAAGCGCATATTAAACAAATATGTAGGACTGCTTTTTTGCATTTACGCAATATCTTTAAAATCAGAAAGGTCTTGTCTCAGAGTGATGCTGAAAAACTAATTAATGCATTTATTTCCTCTAGGCTGGACTATTGTAATTCATTATTATCAGGTTGTCCTAAAAGTTCCCTAAAAAGCCTTCAGTTAACTCAAAATGCTGCGGCTAGAGTACTGACGGGGACTAGAAGGAGAGAGCATATCTCACCCATATTGGCCTCTCTTCATTGGCTTCCTGTTAATTCTAGAATAGAATTTAAAATTCTTCTTCTTACTTATAAGGTTTTGAATAATCAGGTCCCATCTTATCTTAGGGACCTCGTAGTACCATATCACCCCAATAGAGCGCTTCGCTCTCAGACTGCAGGCTTACTTGTAGTTCCTAGGGTTTGTAAGAGCAGAATGGGAGGCAGAGCCTTCAGCTTTCAGGCTCCTCTCCTGTGGAACCAGCTCCCAATTCAGATCAGGGAGACAGACACCCTCTCTACTTTTAAGATTAGGCTTAAAACTTTCCTTTTTGCTAAAGCTTATAGTTAGGGCTGGATCAGGTGACCCTGAACCATCCCTTAGTTATGCTGCTATAGACGTAGACTGCTGGGGGGTTCCCATGATGCACTGTTTCTTTCTCTTTTTGCTCTGTATGCACCACTCTGCATTTAATCATTAGTGATCGATCTCTGCTCCCCTCCACAGCATGTCTTTTTCCCCGGTTCTCTCCCTCAGCCCCAACCAGTCCCAGCAGAAGACTGCCCCTCCCTGAGCCTGGTTCTGCTGGAGGTTTCTTCCTGTTAAAAGGGAGTTTTTCCTTCCCACTGTAGCCAAGTGCTTGCTCACAGGGGGTCGTTTTGACCGTTGGGGTTTTACATAATTATTGTATGGCCTTGCCTTACAATATAAAGCGCCTTGGGGCAACTGTTTGTTGTGATTTGGCGCTATATAAAAAAATTGATTGATTGATTGATAGTAAGATGTCCTAGCTTTACGGAGGGTTTTTTTTTTATAGAGCAACAGACTCTTTTTCCAGGCTAAGTGAAGATCTAAATTAGTGAGACGCCATTTTCTCTCCAACTTACGGGTTATCTGCTTTAAGCTGCAAGTTTGTGGGTTATACCACGGAGTCAGGCACTTCTGATTTAAGGCTCTCTTTTTCAGAGGAGCTACAGCATCCAAAGTTGTCCTGAATGAGGATGTAAAACTATTGACGAGATAATCTATCTCACTCACAGAGTTTAGGTAGCTACTCTGCGCTGTGTTGGTATATGGCATTATCAATCAGTCAACTTTTTTCTTATATAGCGCCAAATCACAACAAACAGTTGCCCCAAGGCGCTCCATATTGTAAGGCAAGGCCATACAATAATTATGAAAAACCCCAACGGTCAAAACGACCCCCTATGAGCAAGCACTTGGCCACAGTGGGAAGGAAAAACTCCCTTTTAACAGGAAGAAACCTCCAGCAGAACCAGGCTCAGGGAGGGGCAGTCTTCTGCTGAGACTGGTTGGGGCTGAGGGAAAGAACCAGGAATAAGACATGCCGAGAAGGGGGGCAGAGATCGATCACTAATGATTAAATGCAGAGTGATGCATACGGAGCAAAAAGAGAAAGAAACAGTGCATCATGGGAACCCCCCCACAGTCTACGTCTAAAGCAACATAACCAAGGGATGGTCCAGGGTCACCCGATCCAGCCCTAACTATAAGCCTTAGCGAAAAGGAAAGTTTTAAGCCTAATCTTAAAAGTAGAGAGGGTATCTGTCTCCCTGATCTGAATTGGGAGCTGGTTCCACAGGAGAGGAGCCTGAAAGCTGAAGGCTCTGCCTCCCATTCTACTCTTACAAACCCTAGGAACTACAAGTAAGCCCGCAGTCTGAGAGCGAAGCGCTCTAATGGGGTAATATGGTACTACGAGGTCCCTAAGATAAGATGGGACCTGATTATTCAAAACCTTATAAGTAAGAAGAAGAATTTTAAATTCTATTCTAGAATTAACAGGAAGCCAATGAAGAGAGGCCAACACGGGTGAGATATGCTCTCTCCTGCTAGTCCCCGTCAGTACTCTAGCTGCAGCATTCTGAACCAACTGAAGGCTTTTTAGGGAACTTTTAGGACAACCTGATAATAATGAATTACAGTAGTCCAGCCTAGAGGAAATAAATGCATGAATTAGTTTTTCAGCATCACTCTGAGACAAGACCTTTCTGATTTTAGAGATATTGCGTAAATGCAAAAGGCAGTCCTACATATTTGTTTAATATGCGCTTTGAATGACATATCCTGATCAAAAATGACTCCAAGATTTCTCACAGTATTACTAGAGATCAGGGAAATGCCATCCAGAGTAACGATCTGGTTAGACACCATGCTTCTAAGATTTGTGGGGCCAAGTACAATAACTTCAGTTTTATCTGAGTTTAAAAGCAGGAAATTAGAGGTCATCCATGTCTTTATGTCTGTAAGACAATCCTGCAGTTTAGCTAATTGGTGTGTATCCTCTGGCTTCATGGATAGATAAAGCTGGGTATCATCTGCGTAACAATGAAAATTTAAGCAATACCGTCTAATAATACTGCCTAAAGGAAGCATGTATAAAGTGAATAAAATTGGTCCTAGCACAGAACCTTGTGGAACTCCATAGTTAACTTTAGTCTGTGAAGAAGATTCCCCATTTACATGAACAAACTGTAATCTATTAGACAAATATGATTCAAACCACCGCAGCGCAGTGCCTTTAATACCTATGACATGCTCTAATCTCTGTAATAAAATTTTATGGTCAACAGTATCAAAAGCAGCACTGAGGTCCAACAGAACAAGCACAGAGATAAGTCCACTGTCCGAAGCCATAAGAAGATCATTTGTAACCTTCACTAATGCTGTTTCTGTACTATGATGAATTCTAAAACCTGACTGAAACTCTTCAAATAGACCATTCCTCTGCAGGTGATCAGTTAGCTGTTTTACAACTACCCTCTCAAGAATCTTTGAGAGAAAAGGAAGGTTGGAGATTGGCCTATAATTAGCTAAGATAGCTGGGTCAAGTGATGGCTTTTTAAGTAATGGTTTAATTACTGCCACCTTAAAGGCCTGTGGTACATAACCAACTAACAAAGATAGATTGATCATATTTAAGATTGAAGCATTAAATAATGGTAGGACTTCCTTGAGCAGCCTGGCAGGAATGGGGTCTGATAAACATGTTGATGGTTTGGATGAAGTAACTAATGAAAATAACTCAGACAGAACAATCGGAGAGAAAGAGTCTAACCAAATACCGGCATCACTGAAAGCAGCCAAAGATAACGATACATCTTTGGGATGGTTATGAGTAATTTTTTCTCTAATAGTCAAAATTTTGTTAGCAAAGAAAGTCATGAAGTCATTACTAGTTAAAGTTAATGGAATACTCAGCTCAATAGAGCTCTGACTCTTTGTCAGCCTGGCTACAGTGCTGAAAAGAAACCTGGGGTTGTTCTTATTTTCTTCAATTAGTGATGAGTAGAAAGATGTCCTAGCTTTACGGAGGGCTTTTTTATAGAGCAACAAACTCTTTTTCCAGGCTAAGTGAAGATCTTCTAAATTAGTGAGACGCCATTTCCTCTCCAACTTACGGGTTATCTGCTTTAAGCTACGAGTTTGTGAGTTATACCACGGAGTCAGACACTTCTGATTTAAAGCTCTCTTTTTCAGAGGAGCTACAGCATCCAAAGTTGTCTTCAATGAGGATGTAAAACTATTGACGAGATACTGTAACTCCCTTACAGAGTTTAGGTAGCTACTCTGCTCTGTGTTGGTATATGACATTAGAGAACATAAAGAAGGAATCATATCCTTAAACCTAGTTACAGCACTTTCTGAAAGACTTCTAGTGTAATGAAACTTATTCCCCACTGCAGGGTAGTCCATCAGAGTAAATGTAAATGTTATTAAAAAATGATCAGACAGAAGGGAGTTTTCAGGGAATACTGTTAAGTCTTCTATTTCCATACCATAAGTCAGAACAAGATCTAAAATATGATTAAAGTGGTGGGTGGACTCATTTACTTTTTGAGCAAAGCCAATAGAGTCTAATAATAGATTAAATGCAGTGTTGAGGCTGTCATTCTCAGCATCTATGTGGATGTTAAAATCACCCACTATAATTATCTTATCTGAGCTAAGCACTAAGTCAGACAAAAGGTCTGAAAATTCACAGAGAAACTCACAGTAACGACCAGGTGGACGATAGATAATAACAAATAAAACTGGTTTTTGGGACTTCCAATTTGGATGGACAAGACTAAGAGACAAGCTTTCAAATGAATTAAAGCTCTGTCTGGGTTTTTGATTAATTAATAAGCTGGAGTGGAAGATTGCTGCTAATCCACCGCCCCGGCCCGTGCTACGAGCATTCTGACAGTTAGTGTGACTCGGGGGTGTTGACTCATTTAAACTAACATATTCATCCTGCTGTAACCAGGTTTCTGTTAGGCAGAATAAATCAATACGTTGATCAATTATTATATCATTTACCAACAGGGACTTAGAAGAGAGAGACCTAATGTTTAATAGACCACATTTAACTGTTTTAGTCTGTGGTGCAATTGAAGGTGCTATATTATTTTTTCTTTTTGAATTTTTATGCTTAAATAGATTTTTGCTGGTTATTGGTGGTCTGGGAGCAGGCACCGTCTCTACGGGGATGGGGTAATGAGGGGATGGCAGGGGGAGAGAAGCTGCAGAGAGGTGTGTAAGACTACAACTCTGCTTCCTGGTTCCAACCCTGGATAGTCACGGTTTGGAAGATTTAATAAAATTGGCCAGATTTCTAGAAATGAGAGCCACTCCATCCAAAGTGGGATGGATGCCGTCTCTCCTAACAAGACCAGGTTTTCCCCAGAAGCTTTGCCAATTATCTATGAAGCCCACCTCATTTTTTGGACACCACTCAGACAGCCAGCAATTCAAGGAGAACATGCGGCTAAACATGTCACTCCCGGTCCGATTGGGGAGGGGCCCAGAGAAAACTACTTTTGCAAAGTTACACACCGATTCAATGTTAATTTTAGTGACCTCCGATTGGCGTAACCGGGTGTCATTACTGCCGACGTGAATTACAATCTTACCAAATTTACGCTTAGCCTTAGCCAGCAGTTTCAAATTTCCTTCGATGTCGCCTGCTCTGGCCCCCGGAAGACAATTGACTATGGTTGCTGGTGTCGCTAACTTCACATTTCTCAAAACAGAGTCGCCAATAACCAGAGTTTGTTCCTCGGTGGGTGTGTCGCCGAGTGGGGAAAAAACGGTTCGAAATGTGAACGGGTTGGCGGTGTACACAGGGCTTCTGTTTAGGGCTACGCTTCCTCCTCACAGTCACCCAGTCGGCCTGCTTTCACGGCTGCTTGGGATCTGCTGGAGGGGAACTAACGGCGGCTAAGCTACCTTGGTCCGCACTGACTACAGGGGCCTGGCTAGCTGTAGAATTTTCCACGGTGCGGAGCCGAGTCTCCAATTCGCCCAGCCTGGCCTCCAAAGCTACGAATAAGCTACACTTATTACAAGTACCGTTACTGCTAAAGGAGGCCGAGGAATAACTAAACATTTCACACCCAGAGCAGAAAAGTGCGGGAGAGACAGGAGAAGCCGCCATGCTAAACCAGCTAAGAGCTAGTAGCTGCGCTAAGCTAGCTGATTCCTAAAAACACACAAAGTGAATAATGTGTAAATAATTTAGAGGTGATTCAGCAGAGGGAGTGCTTTAGTTAAGGCACGTGAAGATTACACTGTGAAACAAATCGTTATCTAGTTAACTAGATCAATCTAACTGCGCAGATTAAACAGCTAACAGATACAGAAAAACACAGCTGTGCTCCGGAACAGGAAGTGATACAATACCGCAGTGAGAGCCAACCACCAGTGACATCTGAAAATAAACAGTTAATTTAGATTGTGTGCCAGATTTGGTGCTTTTATGGCAAAATGAACAATAGGTTAGCTATTAAAAAATTGCCCTTGAATCATTCTAAGGGACCCCAAAAGGGCCAAAAACGTCATCTTGCACACGTCCCAGTTTATAGCTGAAGAACTGCTCGGCCAGTCTGTGATTCTGAGCCTTGACTCCTGAACCCTGTCAGGCCGTACGTATCATTTTTGGGACATACATTTTTTTTGGGGGGGGGGGGGTCAGGCATTATAGGGGTAAAACTGATGTTTAGCTTGAATCGTTAACGCAACTTTCCCCATATTTGGTCATAATTTTTCTTTCTCCAAAGGAATTCAGGATGCTTTTCGGTTTGTTTTTCCAGCTTTAATTATAAAACTGTCAGTCAGTAGATTTGGTCAGTGGTGGGCACAGTTCTGCTAACCGCTAATGATCGAAGCTCATGTTTTCATTATCCGATTAGCTTCTCAGATAACTTTGAAAGCCGTCAGTGGACCAGTTAGCTTCTGATAAATTTACGACATTAATCCATTTGATCGCTTTGGGTGAAGCGGCTCCGTCTCAGACGAGCTGCTGAGCTCCGAAATGACGCGCGCTGGGGGGCAGGACGGACTGATTTTTAGGGGAACCGTTTGGTCTGCGACACCGGCTGTGGTGTTTGGTGTTGGTTGGTCCCGGTTTGGTCTGTCTGGGTTCGTGTTGGTGCCTGTGCGCACCGGTTGTAGCTTCGCACTGTGTTCAGGAGTCGTGGTGGTCACGCGTTACGACACAGGCTTCTGAAGCAGGCGAGTCAGTGTTGGGTGCTGCTTGGGTCACTTTCTTCGTCTCGTCTTTGATGGTAGCAAATGGAGCTGCTCGTTCTGAACAAGCTGAAGTGGGACCTGGCGTCCGTCACACCTCTGGACTTCATCGACCACTTCCTGTGTCAGCTGCCAATCAGGAGAGAGAACAGAGCCGTCCTCAGGAAGCACGCGCAGACCTTCGTGGTGCTCTGCGCTACAGGTACTGCCACACTGCCGCTTACGTTCTGTTATTTATTAGAGGCTTGTTTGGGTAAGTGACCAAAAAAAACAAAAACAAATCAGTTTGTTTAGTGCTCAGTTAGTTAACTAGTTATCTTTGTCACCGGGAACTGACAGGTTAAAGTCTGTTTAATACCCAGAGAAGTTCAGGGTTGCAGTAAATGTATGGAAAGTGTCTAATTCCTCCCGGTGAGAGAATTTTTTTTTTTTTCACAGGCGTCAGGTTCACATGATGTTTTTGGTGCAGCAGTAGCAGCGTCTGATTGGCTCACGTTAAATCCTTGTCAGTTTCTCACGTCGGTCAGAAAAATGATCTCGGGGGCAACTCCAGGTCCACGCACCACAGTTTGTAGACAAACCACGTGCTTTGTTTATTTTAGTAAACGTTCACGAGACAAGAGTCCTGATTGGACCTTTTTTGTGGGTGTGTCCTCACAGCGAATCACAGTGGTCGACTGATCAAGCAACACGTGCGCATTTACTCAAAACAACATGAGGGACCCTGAGAAGGTGAGATGGAATAAAAAAAAAAAAACTATCTGTGATTAAATATTAATCAAATGTGTAACAGAACAATGATATAAACAGTCTTCATGCAGTGACGGGAAGTTTCTGGGAATTACTTCCGAGGTGAACATTTCCAGGTTATTTTTGTTTTCATGGTGCACGTTGAATTTAGTCTGTGGCCTGACTTCATGATGATCGTATTTTTAAAATGGTTTGTAGATGTCCTGATCGGAGACTGAAGGATAAACGTGACGAGCCGCCGCTCGTCCACATAGCAGCCAATCAGAGGCACTGTTACAGATTTTACTTTCTGCTGCAGTCAGACGATTTAAACTTCACCAAACCTCCGACCTGGTGTCACAGACTGAACATTCCGCCCCTAAAAATCGGTCCACTTTTTGCATCTGCGCATGCGTCATTAACCGCTGTTCACGTCATTTCAGTCTTCATCTGTCTCAGCGACAGATATCTGAAGTTTTTCTACAACAATCATTTTCATATAAATTCAGCATTATTTCATCAGCAAAGGCGGTGGATGCGATCAGAGCGCAAATGAGCTGCTAGCTGATGCGTTCACTGTGCGTCGGTCATTTCAAAGTCTCATGGATTTTCGCCTCATTTCTGCTTAAAACTGACTTTAGAATGATTTAATCATCTGATGGTTAATAATCCCATTAATCCATTTGATTGCTTTGGATGAAGAGACTCCGTCTCAGATGAGCTGCTGTGGTCTGAAATGACGCATGCGCAGATGTAAAAAGGCAGACCGATTTTTTTTTTGGGGGGGGGGGGGGCAGAGCGTTCGGTCTGTGAGACATTTTTTGTTTTTAATCATCTGTTTGATATCATACGTTTATGTTTTTAAACAGTAACGCTCCAGGTTAGGCTTCGATCTTTTTATATTGTGTTTTTGGTGGAATTTGTCATCAGTTGATGTTATTCAAGTTATTTCACTCACATCAAACTCTGTCTTTGGGACAGAGACTGAATTTACTTCAGACTGTCTCCATGGAAACTAGATACGTTAACCTGCTAAATCTGAATTTTTATGGTTTCTTCTGTTACATGGACATGAAACATTAATATGAATTAAAACATGCTAAATATTTAACACGCTCATAGACGTCGGATATCGATGTGAAAAACGTTTGTGCGTCGTTTTGTGCAACGCTTCAGTTGTCAGTTTCCAGAAATGCTGCCGTCGGCACTGGACGGAGAAATAATTTATAGTCGTGAAAAAGAATGTAAGTGACCCCCAACTCAGTGTTCCTGGGAACTAAGTGATATTGGCGACTTAATGAACAGCAGGTGCAGCTTTATTTGTACCAAATTTTATTGTAGTTTATTTTAAGACACTTTTCAGTTGTTATAAAGGCACAAATTACATAAATGTAGAGGGAGAACAGTAACAGTCTCATGCAAATATGTGGTTTAGTGCACTTGGTTTCAGTGTGGAAGGGTCCTAGTTTAAACTCCACATAATGCGGCGTTCCATCAGGAAGGGCATCCACTGTAAAAGTTGTGCCAAATCATCATGCAGATCCACTTGCTGCTGCGCCCCCAAGTGACAAAACAAGGGATCATACGAAGCTCCCTTGTTTACGGTGTTATTCATAGTAATAAGATCATACTAGTATGAAATCGTAGTACAGTATGACTTGTACGGTTTCATAGTAACACTGTATTACTATGAAATAGTAATAACACTGTATTCTAACCCAGACTGTGGATTATAGTTCTGTCATCTTGCCAGTATGATAAAATGTGGTTTTAATCACTAAAATGAGCAAGAAAATGGGACTTAAACACCTCTCATTTAGTTTATTAATTGCAGAAAATTACATGTAATAATTCAAAACTTTGGGGGGGGGTGTCCCCCCCACCCCCCACGGGGTGCTGCAGCCCAACATCATGGAAAACGTTCAGATCACCATTGTTGATATTTTTGATGTTATTGGTGCCATAACATCACAAAGTAATGGATCCTTGTTGCTGCATTTCGTCGATTTGCTCCTAGAACCTCCTGTTTTCTAAAACTAGTGCAGTGCTCATAGGAAGTATGTATTCCTGTAGAAAAGTGGGAGTTTTGTTGAGCGTCTTTGTCGAAGCTGGAGTGTGAGAATGTTCCACCTTGTGTCAATAATAATAATAATAATAATAATGATGATGACTTCATTTCTAAGGTTTTGAAAATTAATCCCCAAAATGTTCATAATAAAGGACCCACATCATTGTGCTACGCACAAGCTGAGGCCCATCTGACAAACAGTCAGAGATACGGGAGCCACACACAGATGCTTTTTGCTTTATAGATTGATAGATTATCTTGGGGGAGGCCCCTCAGACCCTCACCAGAGGAAGGGGGGCCTTGGGCAGCCCCCTCCACACCTTCTCTGCATGCTGCGGTCGGTGGCATCATGGCTTCCAGTTGTTCTCATCATGACCTGTTGGCAGCCCCGCTGGGTCACGTGACACGACTAACATGATGGTTGCCGACGTTTTGCAGCCGTTTGCTGGTGGGTCGTACCGGCACACAGGTGCAAATTCACACGTTAGCATGATGTTAGCACGCTGTGCATTGGAGTGTCCTGTCCTGCTGCCTCCCTGTGTGGTATGGTAGCTGCATGGTGGCGGAGAAGAAAGCGCTGCAGCGGGTGGTGAAGTCTGCACAGAGGACCATCGGATGCAGCTTACCACCCATTGGGGACATCTACATCTCCAGATGTAGAGACAAAGCCACCTGCATCCTCCGAGACTCCACCCACCCTGCACACAGTCTGTTCACACCCCTTCCTTCTGGAAGGAGGCTGTGCAGCATCCGGGCAAAAACATCCAGACTGAAAAACAGCTTCTACCCGAATGCTGTCAGACTGTTGAACAGTTCAACATCCACCACCAAACTCTGAACATTGGACTACATGCACATTGTCACCTTCTTCATACTCTAACGCTGCTACTGCTGCTGCCGACCCTGTGCCCTGTATATATATATTCTAGCACCACAGGGGTGAGCATATTGTACATTGCAAAAGCTTATTTTGCACAAGTTTATACAGAAGGTTAGGTTAAAAAAAATTGTCCCAGTTAACTACACCAAGACCTGGAGAAACTGCATTTCATTCTTCCTGTAAGGGTTGAGTGAGTGAGTCTGAGTCTGTTAGCAAGTATTTCACATTTTCCAGTAAATTCTGTGATTGTCTCTGCAGACGTGAAGTTCGTATCCAGCCCGCCGTCGATGGTTGCTGCAGGCAGTGTGGTGGCAGCGGTGGACGGCTTACAGACTAGAATGGCGGGCAATACGGCGCCGTCTCAGGAACTGACGGAGCGTCTGGCGTGGACCATAAGGAGCGACCTGGTGAGTATGCGGGTCACTCCACCCGCTAGTCTCAGAGTCTCTTCTCCATAAGTTGAGTTTTCAAGGAAATGAAGTAAGATGGAAGAAATCGAAAATCTCAACAACCGCGAGGTTTGTTAAACAGCTGCATTAGCATCCATCGTTGCTGCGGTACCTGTTCAGTTAAATTCAATTTTAATTTAATTAGCTTTTAATGCGCCAAATCACAGCAAAAGCCATTTCAAGACTCCTTACAGAGAGCAATTCAACATAAGATTTAAATAAATTAATTAAAAAGGAATAAAAATTTCAAATACATAATTAAAAACAGAAGTAAAAGAATAAAACAGATTAAAAAAAAAAAAGCTGTTCATAAAGAGAATAAAAATAGGTTTTCACTCTTGACTTAAAAATGTCCACGGACTCCGACTGCCTCATGGTTGCAGGAAGACTGTTCCACAGGGTGGGTGCATGATGAGAAAAGGCTCTTTGACCTGCTGACTTCTTCACTCTGGGAACCGTTGCGTCTTTGGACAAACAGGCTAAATTCTTATAGTTTAATCAGTCAAAACAGTCAAAAGTTCAGACTGTTTGAGGAGAGACATGCTGAAGGTTTGTGGCTCAGTAACATAACTATTCAGACTAATCAGTGATACCCACGAACATGAAGGTGCTAACTGTTAATAGCAGATCTGGTAGAGTTAGTTCATCAGGAAGGACGGGGTCGTCTTGTTGACAAACATCAGTCCTTGCCTGTTAGAAAGCTGACCTTTGACCTCCGTGACCCTGACTGTGACCTTGCTGATTGACTTTGGTTAAGCTCACTCAAGCCACGTTTGCTTGGGTCAGGGTGAAAATTAAATTCCTTGACCCCAGTGACCTTTGCAAAAATGGAACCCTTTGAAGCTTGATTCCAAACTCGACCTTCATCCACGCGTCCTCGTCCTGAGAGGAGTCGACCAGCAAAGAAACGTTGCTAAACTTTTTTAGAATGGTGTCGTTTCTGTCTTGATGTTGTTTTATTATTTGACAAATGTCGGATCCTTCCAGCACTGACACAAACTGCACTTCTCCCTCTTCAGGATTGTCTCAGAGCATGTCAGGAGCAAATCGAGGCGCTGCTGGAAACCAGCCTTAGACAGCACGCTGTTACCACGGAAACTAAAGACAGAGGGGAGGGGCAGGACCTGTCGGCCACACCCACAGATGTCCGGGACATCAGCGTGTGACGGAGGAGCTGGAACGCGTCTTTGACGTGTAGTTTGTTTTTAGCAGTTTAGAAGGTGATCCGGTTTAATGGATTGGACAGCGGACAGGAAGTCCAGACTGAGTGGACCGGACCGTTAGGCCATAGGACCGACTAGAAGAGCCGGGCCTCATTTAAAAAAAATAAAATAAACGCCCACCTCGTTCTTCAAAGTTGGACCAGTTAGCGGTTGGGTCTCGGGTTTTGATGCTTTGGTGAGAAAATAAACGGACACAAAATAGTTCCATAAGAAATGTTGTTTTTAAACTGGTTCAGTTTCCATTGAATGACTTTACCAGCTAGTGAACCAGTTTGAACCAGTTCATGTTTCCATAAATCGAATCATTTATTTTTAAATTCTTAAGATAAAATAAGTTTTGGATTCCAAGCAAACTGCTCAGAACAAAAGGTTCTGAAACCAGAGTGGAACCAGTTTTGTGTTTGCTAAAATGAGGCTAAAGGTAACGTTGGCGTGATCTGATCTTCACCGTCGGACTCGTTAATATGAGCAAGAATCATTCTACTGATTTAAATTTATACAAATTTAAAATGTTACATCCCAAATTGGCCCACTTCTTTTAATCTCCCAAACATCATTTAAAAATTTCCAAGTGGACTTTTGCCCAAATGGAAATCTGAAACTCAAAGCATATGAAGTTTATTTTTCACAGTATAAGAAAACATGAGCAACATCCTGCTGTTTGAGGAAAACCTGAAACTTTTTTCAAAACTTTTGAATTTTTTTTTCCCCCCGTCTTTATAAATTTATTACATTTTGGATCACAGTGTCACAAAACTCGTTGATGAGTCGGGTGTAAGAGTACGTTGAGTATCCTGATATAACTGTGGAACCTGTTTGTCTTAATGCAGTTAAAATTGACTACATGGAAGCAATAATCACCTCTTGAAAAATAACAATTACTTAAAGTGCAACTAGGAATCTGGTACCAGTTTGCATTCATGGTTGAGAAGATTTCTTTAATCCTAAACCTTTTTTATTATTTAAATTGCTGCATAGTAATACGTACCTTGTGACGGGTGTGTCACGGTGCGCGACTGGCGTGTGCGCAGCATGGGGTAGTTTGTTGCCAGGTAGTTTGTTCGTCATTGCACGTGGAGGGAGACCGTGGGGTTCGCCTGGTACAGGGTCATTTTTAATCAGGTCACACTGCCTGAAATTCTAAATGAATCTTTGTAAATGTTTTGGGTTTTTAGGTCAATTAATTCCAACGTCACTGCCTCACGTAGTTTTATCTGTTGTGAATAAAACAAACATCCTTTAAGCTGTGAAAACGTCAACATGGAATGTTTGTAGTTTTATACATGTACGTTTTTGTTGTCATTATCAGTTTAACACTGAAGATGTTTGAAAAGGAAATTAAATTTTTTGTCTGTTGTTAAAATAAGTTGCAGTGTCGCAGACTGAATGGTCCGCTCCTAAAAATTGGTCCGCCCTGCCTCCACTGTGCATGCGTCATTTTGGAGCTCAGCAGCTCGTCTGAGTCTGACTTTCTTCACCCAAAGCAATCATATGGATTAATGTGATATTAACCATCAGATGATAAAAGTAAAACCTCTTAAATCATGCTAAAGTCTCTCTTAAGCAGAAACGAGGTGAAACTCGGTGTTGCTTTGAAATGACCGACGCACAGTGAACGCATCATCTAGCAGCAGCTGTGGCGCTCTGATCACTTCCTCCATCTTTTATGATGAAGTAATGCTGAATTTTTGTGGAAATAATTGTACAAAAGCTTCAGATATCTGTGACTTTGACAGATGATGACTGGAGGCAGTTTGAAGTAGGAACGATGTTGGGGGGGGGCGTGTTGTTTGGGGCGATGGTTCCTGAACTTTGGCTGTTTTCATACTTTGCGTTGTGGTTCTTCGGAGGTTCTCATCAGATCCTTCAGCAGTTTTGCGTTGTGTGTGTGTTTTTTTTTTTTTGGTCTTTCATTCCTGATATTTTGTCGCCATCACAGACCATTAACGGCTGTATTGGTGGAACCTGTCAGAGTTGGGGTTAACGGGTACAGGAACCTGCAAGCCTCCTGCTCTCACAGTGAGACTGTTTTCATGGTTGATGGAGGTTTGGGGAGGTGATGGTCTAGTGGTTAAGTATTGGACTTGAGACCAGAGGATCCTCGATTCAAATCCCAGCCTGAGCAGAAAATCACTAAGGGCCCTTGGGCAAGGTCCTTAATCCCCTAGTTGCTCTCAGTGTGTATTGAATAGCTTGTATGCCCAGCACCCTCACATCAGGGTTAATGTGAGGCATTATTGTAAAGTGCTTTAAGCATCTGATACAGATGGAAAAGCGTGATATAAATGCAGTCCATTTACCATTTTTGTTGATGTTGCGTGAACATGAATAACACTAGACATGAAGGTGAGCTCTCCGTCATGTGAGCAGAGTGGAGCTGTCTTTAGTTCCCCTCCAAAGGGAGAACTTTGGTGATGAGGGTTAGGGGAACCAAATATAAGAAGAACCATCAGTTCATGAACCTTTTACAAACCTCAGTGTTTCTGACTTCCCAAACATTAAAAGTGATACATTAGTAAAGGAAGTAAATATTTTGAATTCATTCAAAGAAATTGTTTGCTGCTATTTTGTATGTTTTCTAACAGAACGTGTGAACATGCTGTCAAAGTTTGGTGTGTGTGTATATATATGTATATATATATATATATATATATATATACATACACACACACAGTTCTTAGGTTTGTTGTACTGTCAGCAGATAAAAGTGCTTTTGGAGATGACGTTTGTTGTGTGAAAAATTCTTTATTACCACAAAGTACAGATTTAAAATGATCACGAACCGAGTAAATAAACTGACGTGCAAACAGATTTCTGCTGCAAGACAAATGTTCTGGACAAACTGGCTCCAGTACAAAAAATTAATATGAACTGAAGTAAACTTGGAGTCCCAACATTATGGATTGTTTGGGGTGTTGGGATGCACCATTATTGGGGAGTAAAAAATTAAAAAGTCAGTCCCCGCAGCTGCTCCCGTGTTTCCACTCGGGGTCACCACAGCAGATCCACAGTGGATCAGAAGTTGATTTGGCACAAGTTTAACACCGGATGCCCTTCCTGACAACTCCACATTAAATGGAGAAATGTGTCAGCGGTGGGGATTGAACTGGGAACTTTCCGCAGTGGAACCAAGCACATAAACCACTTGGGCACTACCGCTGGCACAGTAAAAAATTTGATACATTTACCAAATTCACAAAAAAATGGTTGATTACTCAAATCTATATTACAAAGAAATATAATTGTTTGATGTTATACAGTTCAAACATGAACTTTAAAGAAATATAACCAATAACGACTGCCTTCACTCAGATTGGCTGTCGCTGTATCGACTTGCTCAGTATTTGCATAAAATAGATTTATCTGTTTTGGCCCCGCCTACCTGGCAGCACTTGTCACTGTCAAACGTCCACTCTTATTGAAAATGAATGGCAGCTGGTCACTTTGCCACTGTCTCCTGTAGGTAATATGACCAAGGGGTGATGGGGTCCAAACCATGCTTGACAGTATTGTAAACAAGCACCCTCTGCTGGACAAACTACATAATGACGACACTTCCAATAGCCAAAGTGTTTTTCCTGCATCATTTGTTCAGTAGAATCACTTTTATCATATCAACTGATATTATCGACCAGCTGACGTATCGGTTGGACTCTAAACTTTAGAGGAGGTGATGGTCTAGTGGTTAAGGTGTTGGGCTTGAGTCCAGAAGATCATGGGTTCAAATCCCCGCCTGACTGGAAAATTACTAAGGGCCCTTGGGCAAGGCCTTTAATCTCCTATTGCTCCCGGTGTGTAGTGAGCGCCTTGTATGGCAGCACCCTGACATCGGGGTGAATGTGAGACATAATTGTAAAGCGCTTTGAGCATCTGATGCAGATGGAAAAGCGCTATATAAATGCAGTCCATTTACCATTCTTGTGTGCACCGGTTTGGTTGGAATAATTTTGGCTTCAGTGTTTCTCAAGAAGAATATAAATTTTTGCAGAGTTTTGAACATAGTGTCCTGATAGTTTGTGAACGTTTGTCTCGTTGAACATCTTCAGACGACACATGCACAAAGTAATCGGATGTGCTGTTGGAATGAAGTTTGAGATGAACCTCGTTCTGATTCATTTTACAAGATTAAATAAATGTATTAAACCTTTAACAGAGCGTTATTTCACGATGACCCTGTTAGAAATGGTTGGTTTGGTTACGTTGTAGCGCAGCAGCCAAATGTGACAATTTGTGAAGTTCAGCAGCAGATTAAAGAAGAAATTATTTTTTAAACAGTTTCAAACAATTCAGCAGTTTGTCTTTAAATAATAAAGTATTTCGGTCACTAATATGAACACGAAGCAGCTTTTGAAACTAACTTATTTTTGTCCATTTGAATGTTTATGAACAGTTGTAACTTTTGAGCTCTCACATTTTGTTTCAGGATTAAAGTTGTTTCGTTTTTGTTAGTTGTTCTGTTTTATCTTTTGCTTTGACACGACCCGCGTCTTACTGACCCCGTCGGTTTGTGAGGACCTGTGGCGGCCCCATCGGTGTGTGAGGGGCCCCGTGGCGGCCCCGTCGGTGTGTGAGGACCTTTGATCTTCTGGTGAGTTGTTTATTACATTCATATAGGAATTTAGACATATGGTCCAAGTTGGTGGCAAGAAAGGTTTTAGGTTTGATTCCAGCTGAAGCTTGTTTTTCTCTGAGTCCAGGTAAGAACAGACATCAGTTACTGAGTAAATCAACCTGGTTAACGTAACTACTGACTGTGTCTGACTGTCTGTGTGTGTTTGGTCTGTAATGGACCATGTGTGCATGTTCTGCAGTGTGCGCTGTGAGAGGATGCAGCGCCCCCTGATGGTTAATGTGCACACAGGAAGCACTTGAGGACAGTTTGTAACAATTATAACTATTGACTAAATATCATAAACTCGTGATAATCGTTTAATTAAGGAGCGCTGAGGACTTTTATATTAATGAAGCAGTGCTTTGATTTAATATTGGACGATCAATGGAGCTAAAGATTATTTATTGACAGTTTAATGTGAGAACATTGTGTAATGTGAAGCTTGTTTTGGGATTTGTTATTTTGCTCTTTTCTTTATAATTATTTAAAAGTTACACTGAACTCTGTCTGAGTCAAAGTGATGGATTTTAACTTTTATTGCTCAAAATGTGACTGAGCACTTTGATGAACCTGGACCCTGGACTCCTGATTCTCGAGTCCAAGACAACAGCGGGTCCAGAACTCTGGATTAACTGGTGTGAGTGAAAATTTAGTCCATCAGATGACAACTAGAGGTGATATTTGATTGTGCAAAAATAGAACTTTTGTGGACGACCTGATTTAAAAAAGCTGGGTGGTACTTGGGTCTAACAGCCAGCAGGTGGCAGTGTTCTGCAGCTCCTATTGGTGCAGAAGTTTGGAAAGATTTTCTGTGCAAAATGTTCTTTTAGAAAACAAACTGGGAAAAAACTCCAAACTTCATTAATAAAGCTTTCAAACTTGTTCCATCATCAGTGTTGTGCAAAAATCTTCAGCACCCCACAGTTTCTTTAAATTGTTTTGTTTGTTTTTAAAGAAGCTTCAGATTTAAATAAAAATAAATTATTTAGCATTTCCAGGTAAAATTTTTAAAACAGAGAATTTTATCCATTTTATGAAAGTATTTTTTGTAACTAGTGCATAGACACACGACACTGACCAAAAAATAGTTTCTTGATTTGAATGAGCGTTAAAATGAAAAAACAAACAAAAAAAAGAAACTGGTTTTGTCAGTGATACTCTTGAAATAAAGAGACTTTGTTTCCAAACATCGCCTGTCAGGAGCGACCAATTCATAAATCACATCAGAATCCAGATCAGCACGTGCACACAGATGGGTGCGATTCCATATGGGCCAAAAAGGTCACAGGGCAGAGGTCAGACGAAGTCACCAGCAAGTCACTCTCAAGTCATCAATCTGCAAGTCTCAAGTCACAGTGATCACCAATTGTTCACAAGCGGACTTGAGACTTGACTTGGGACTTACAGATTGATGACTTCTTCCCACCCTGCCTCTGTCACACGGTGAGGAAACCCAGTACGCGACTACGCACGTTTGGGAATAAACTGGATTAACTGTGCATAAGTTACAGCGTGGAAAGAAAAAAGTGGCACTCGGACAAATATCCACCATAAACATAGAACACTGTGCTGTCAGAGTATGACATGTTTTTCAGACAGTTACGAAAACATTTCATGAACATTTTGTGATGTCATAAAGGTATTGTGGCGTCTCCTCTTTGTCTGTGGGTATTCTGACCGAGTTTGAGTTTGCTTCAGAGTTTATTTTGTGAACAAACACATCTGTCACATCATCACCAGCGTGCAGAGTTGATGTGGCTCCGTAAACGTCCCCTGTGCAGGGAGACGAACGCCATGGAAACCCAACAAAAACAAATATGGCCGCTCATGTGGTTCGATGGAAAGTCTGTCGTTTTACTGCACAAAACACTTTGTAGTGAGCGAATATCAATGTAGAATGTCAAATATTGACTTTTTTTTTTTTTTTTACTTTTGTCAGTTATTTGGAGACATTTCTGGCCAATCTTTATCAGACATTACTGTGCAGAAAAATATGACTGAAAATGATGCAAAATATTTAAATATGTTAGTGTCTTTATGAAATGGACAAAATAAAAAATAAAAATATATATATTTTTTTACTTTTGTCACTTATTTGGAGAACATTCTGGCAAATGTTTGTCATTTTTACCATATATTACTGTGCCCAAAACATAACTATTTAAAAAAAGCAAAATATTTTAATATGTTAGTGTCTTTATGAAATGGACAAAAAAAAAATATATATATATATATTTTTTTTTTTTACTTTTGTCACTTATTTGGAGAACATTCTGGCAAATGTTTGTCATTTTTACCATATATTACTGTGCCCAAAACATAACTATTTAAAAAAAGCAAAATATTTTAATATGTTAGTCTCTTTATGAAATGGACAAAATAAAAAAAAATTGGTTGATCGTTATTTTATTTTACTTTTATTTTTTTTTTTTACTTTTGTCACTTATTTGGAGAACATTTTGGCAAGTGTTTGTGTCACCTTTACCATATATTACTGTGCCAAAAACACAACTATTTAAAAAAGCAAACTATTTTAATATGTTAGTGTCTTTATGAAATGGACAAAATAAAAAATTGGTTGATCGTTATTTTATTTTACTTCAATTTTTTTTAACATTTTTTTTAAAAAAGCAAAGACCAGACAGACCATCCTGGAGTGAGTTGTCGTCTCTTTAGCTGCTGCCAAAGTGCCTTTGCGCAAATGTAGCGAGTCTCCAGCGGCTGGCACGGAGCGGCTCTGTGGTCCGCGGGTCGGACCGGTTCTGATCAGCTTCTACTGTTCCAGCTTCACTCATCTGAATAAATAAAGCCAATCAGGATGCTGCTCCGGCTTTACAGGATGCTGAGATGATAAACAGATAAATGATAAAGACGATAAACGTCACTTTCATCTGAAACATTTTATGACTCAAACATGTGAATCTGAACCAAAGCTTCAGGGTTTTTATTTTTAAATGAAACACTAAATTTTCAGATGTTCCTTTTTGGCTTTTTGTTTGTCAAAGCTGCTTAAAGGACTTGTGGTCATTTCTGTTAGTCAAAGACATGGATTTAAAGCGGTCGTTACAGCTCGCTAACATATGCGTCTCCGCGTGCAGTCAACTTCACTCAAACGTGTTTTTTGCATGCATGCGGTGTGTTTCAGATCTGTGAGTGTGGGGAAGGACAAAATAAGTTAATTGGATATTTTCAGATCTGTTTTGGGCCACGCACACGTGGAAATAAGTTCATTGTAATTTCCTTCTCATTTAGACTCCACCTTCACTTCCCGCCATCACACAGGAAGTGCTGATCGTTGCTCTAAACATTCTGCTCCGTCTGAAAACGGGATTAAACCTCTGCAAACTGTTGAAGACATGCTTTAGTTTGTTGCTTTTTTCTTTATTAATCCTCCTTTGAATATCTGCACATGTAAATCTGTGCCTTTGAATCCAGAAGAGTTGCAGGTCAGAACCACATAAATGCAGGAATTAGATCTGGAACAGAAACTATTTCACAAACCAAAAGAGGTAAATGTGCTGAAAGCTTTTAATTTTTGAGTTTCAAAACCTGCAGAGTAAATCTGCTCCTGTTGCTTTAAATGGAAAGAAGCTGCTGTTGGCCACGCCCCCTCACATGCAGCTCTCCCACATACCCCGTGTGGGCGTGGCAGAGCGTAGAGTGTGTCTCTCAGAGCAGCAGTAGTCCATATTCTGGTACAATGTTGAAAAGTTTTTTTTTTTTCTTTCATCAGTGGGTCAACAAAAAGTCAAATATCGAGATATTTCTGTTCTGGTTTTTAGTTTCATTAGCAAAACTATCAAATTAGAAATAGTTTCAAATGTGAAACTAAAGCAAGATAAGTCAATTTATTACGTTGTAATTATACAACAACAACAAAAACTATGAAACTAAGATTATATAAAAATTTTTAATATAGTGCAGTCGCTCAAATGAAACAAACAATTTAACTGTCGTTGGAAGGTGGTTGAATATTTAATAGTACGATCCTTCCGCTGCTCCCTCGGGGTCGCCACAGCAGATCTGAGGTGGATCTGCATGTTGATTTGGTGCAAGTTCTACACTGGATGCCCTTCCTGAGGCAGCTCCACAGTACATAGTGAATTTTAATTGGTGTTGCAGACCGAACAATCCGCCCCTAAAAATCAGTCCACCTTTTGCATCTGCACATGCGTCATTCCAGACCACAGCAGCTCCTCTGAGACGGAGTCTCTTCACCCAAAGTGATCAAAAGGATTAATGTGATTATTAACCATCAGATGATAAAGTAAAACCTCATAAATCATTATAAAGTCAGTTTTAAGCAGAAATTAGGCAAAATTCCATGACACTTTGAAATGACCGAGGCACAGTGAACGTGTCAGCTAGCAGCTCATTTAGCTGTGGCACTCTGAGTGCTTCCGCTGCCTTTTATGATGAAATAATGCTGAATTTATGTGGAAATGATTGTTGTAGAAAAGCTTCAGATATCTGTCGCTGAGACAGATGATGACTGGAGGCAGTTTGAAGCAGAAACCAGGTGTTAATCCATGAACCGCGGCTAATGACGCATGCATAGATGCAAAAGGGGGACTGATTTTTAGGGGGGACTGTTCGGGTGGCAACACCGGGAACCTTCTGCACCAGAAACAAGCACATTAACTGCTTGGTCACCACACCTAGGAAGTGAGTATTTTATAATAAATTGATAAATAATAGATCTTTAACAGTTTTGTCATCTCATGTTTAAGTTTTGTGTCTCTGCACAGAACTCTTTATTTCTAAATGTGCTGCTTTTAATGGAGCCAAACACATTTTCTTCTTAGACTGTTTGTTTTCTAGACTTTTCTTACATTAAAAACAAAACACTGATTTCTGGAGCCGTTCTACAATTTTTCTTTTTCAGTATCAGTTTTCTCAGAGGGTCCGACTGATTGAGTTTTGTGGGCTGTGTCTGGCCCCCGGGGCTCAGGTTGACCACACTCTGTCTGCATGTTGCAACACAGAGGAAGACACTCAATTGTTGTTGGGTAACTCGGTGTTGTTGCAGCCACAGCTTCTACATTTTCACTCTGTGCCACCGCTCGCCACCTGCTCCGACACACACCTGCTGTTGGAACCTGACACACTCAGTCTGGATGTTTGCCGGGAACAAAGGCTGGCGTGCTGCCTGGGCGGACGGGCAGGTTCTGCAGGTGAGCGAGCAGATAAAAGCAGAGGCGGCGGCTGCGGCTGAGCAAACACATGGACATGTAGACATGGACCGGCGTGTGCAGGTGTCCCAGCCTCACTTCCTGTGCAGCCCAGGCTCACTGTGTGACGTAAACGTGAGCGGCCTGACAGCCTCGAGCGTTCAGTCGCAGTCACACGTCTGAACGCTGTCGCGGAGCTTCAACATGTCTGTGGAGTTCGGAGGCAACATTGTGGTGACGGGGGCCAACCGAGGGATTGGACTGGAGCTGGTCAGACAGCTGGTGCAGGACTCTGACCATGTCTACGCCTGCTGCAGAGAGCCCGAGGGCCCCAGGGCCGAGGTGAGACCCCGATCCTTCCAGTTCAGAGAGACAGCGCCTTGAGTCCCCTCCTCGACTTATTTTTTTATTATTTTTTTATAAAGTTTTTGAGCAAGCAGCAGATGGACGTGTGCACGTTGTCTGCACTTTAGTTCTACAGACAACTGAAGGACATGTGGTCCAAACCTCTGCTGCAACTAAGATTTTTAATTTGCTTGGTGTCAAATTTCACATATTTCCAGTATTTGTAAACTTCTGTTAAAGTGGAAGAAACTCCAGAACATATTTTAGCAGCTCAGTTTTTAGCTCCTGTTTAATTTTAATGTAAAATTTCTTTTTAAATCTTAAATGATTGAGGCTCAGTTTGGGGAATCAATCGGTTTTATACTTTGTGTTTTTGTCAGGCAGCTTTTATGTGTAGAAGCGTTGACCCAATAAATACTTTTAATAACAGGAGCGTATCGATGAACTGAAATACTAATTTGTATTTTCTTCACCGTGTAGTTTTTGTCTGAAATCTGTTAATATAAAATCTTGCTTTTTTGTGTTTAACTTAGCTGGAAAATGATCTTCCTGCACAAATAAAGCAGTTGGATTCTGTGGAGAATTTAAAGTCTAGATGTAAGACCCATCTGTTTTCCCAGTCATATCGTTAGTATATTATGTGTTTTGTTTTTTATTATTTTTACTCATTTATTGTGCCTTTTGATTGTTTAATGTAGTTTGTTCTGTTTTCAAATCGTGTTGTGTGAAGTGCTTTGAGGTGATCCTGTGTGAAGTGGCGCTATACAAATTATTAAATTTGATTTTGATTTTACACCAGTATGCTGCCATACAAAAGGGAAAATAAGTGCGTCTTAAGTCTGGACTTGAAAGTCTCCACAGAATCTGTTTTATTGATGCAGGGAGATCATTCCACAGACCAGGGGCACAATAAGAGAAAACTCTGACATGCAGACTTTTTATTCACCTTAGGGACACAAAGTAGTCCTGCACCCTGAGAACGTAAAGCCTGGGCCGGTACGTAAGGTTTAATTAGGTCAGCTAGGTAGGGAGGTGCCAGTCTGTGAACAATTTTATAGGTTAGTAGCAGAACCTTAAAATCTGATCTCACTGGGACAGGAAGCCAGTGAAGAGACGCCAAAATGGGTGTAATGTGGTCAAACTTTCTGCTTCGTGTCAAAAGTCTGGCTGCAGTATTTTGAACCAGTTGGAGACCCCTAATGCTGGACTATGGTAAACCAGAAAATAGAACATTACAGTAGTCCAATCTAGAAGAGATAAACGCATGAATCAGGGTCTCAGCATCAGCCATAGACAGGATGGGACGAATCTTCGCTATATTTCGCAGGTGGAAGAAAGCAGTCCTAGTAATATTTCTAATGTGGAGGTCAAAGGACAACGTAGGATCAAAAATTACCCCAAGTTTCCTCACTTTGTCAGTGTGTATGACACACGAGTGTTAACTGGTCAAATTGATGCCGATGTCTCACCGGACCAAGAACCATCATTTCAGTCTTATCAGAGTTTAAAAGTAGGATGTAATATGCAAAAATTGAATTTTAGTGAATTTTATTGCTCATTTTATGACTTATGATACAAAATCACTAACATTCAACTTTTGCACATTTTTCTAAACTGAGTGCAGCGGTATAACCAGCAGGACCCCACTGATGTGTGCTGTGGAATTTGTGTGACTGCACCTTTTAACAATGATGCTGTTGAAAATTTAATCAATAAAAAATTCTCCAAAGTTTGTCAGACATTTTTCCAAACTGAGTGCTGTAGTATAATCAGCAGGAGACCACTAATGTGTGCAGTAAATTTGGTGACACCACACCTGAATTTATTGAATATTTTTCTGGTGTCTTCTTTTTGCACTTCTTCGACGGTCCCTAAGCTTCCATTTCTCCGCTGTCTGCGCGTTCAGATCATTATTATTTTTCCAGCTCAGAATGTGGCTCATATGGGTAAAAATAATAGTTTTAACTTGCACTTGTAGCGACGAACTGTTAACTGACAATGGTTTTCTGAAGTGTTCCTGAGCCCACGTGGTAAGATCCTTTATTTTTTTTTAATAGACATCCTCTTCATAAAGTTTAAAATTTTCAGGTTTTTCCACACAAAAGGCCCGAAATTGAATGAAGGAGCTGCACTTTGTTTTGGCTCAAATCTTTTACTGTGTGTGTGTATGTATATATATATATATATATATATATATATATATATATATACACACACACCTGCTTTTTTAAAATCCTACATCCTTCATAGATTTTCTTCCCTGAGTGTCAGTTAACAAACGTTTTTTAGCCAATGTATATTAACAGCAATGAGAAAAATATTTTTGTACATGAAAAAAAAAAAAAAACTAAAATTAACTCACTTTTGTATTATTGCAAATTATCTTTTTAAATCCTTTGGGAAATGTGTAAAATTAATTAGGTTTTTGATTTTGTACTTTCATAAAAACGTTTTCTCTGGTGTTAATCTGTTAAACTGTTATTTATCTTTTTAGGTTTTTAATTTGTTAAACAAACAAATAAATAAAATTAATAGAAAAATAACTTGAATATATCTGGAAAAAAATGTAAATGTTTTTGAAAGCGACTGGAAAAAGTGCGATAAAAGACTTGCAACAGTTAATCTTGAAATAAATCATGAATCTTGTATCTAAATGTAAAATGTTCTAATCATCAACGTTGTGGCTTTTTCTGAACATAATATGCCTGAATGTCACATTTTTTACCCAAAACTCTAGACATGGGTGTCAAACAAGCAGAGCTTCAGAGTTTATGAATCATGTTTCATCTTCCTGAAACATCTCTCTTTGTGGGGATTTAGGTTTTATTTGGTGATTTTGTTGATTTTTTTTTTTTCACTGTAGATGTTTTTTTTTTAAGTCGTGACCTTTCTCCTCTCAGTGGTTTGTGGGCGTGTTGTTGTTTCACACGCTGAGCACATTCCTCTGAAAAAAATTTCATTAAAATGCCAAATAACTCAAACGGTTTGACCTCAATAATCTGGTTTTGTCCCTGTTGACAAGTTGAACATTTTCTTCTACAAACAATCACAAAGAAAAAGTTCAGAGGGATGACAGAAAATACAAAAACCCAAAAGTACACAGAAGACATGAAAATGTTCCTGTATCCATCAAAAACACACAAAACCCCACAACCCTGACAGGACAAGTGCTGATTTAATGTGTGTAAATTAAAATGTAAGTGCATAAAACTGACCACCATGATGTGTTCAGGTGACACTGGTGCATTTTGGTGTTATTAATTGTGCATCCCCCCCCCCTTCAGGCGCTGAGGGCGCTCGCTGCTTGCCATCCTGGAAAGATCAGTCTAATCAGACTCAGTAAGTACGAAAACACAACCGCAGCTGCACATCTGGAACAAATAAAACATCGCAACAAAAAGCCTGAAGCCGGCGATTAAAACGAACATTTAAACGCTTAATTTCAGTGTGATAAAGGAGAAAAACAATCAACAAGCGTCATTTGACTCATAAACAAAATCACAGCTTCAAATGACAATGTGAAAAGTTTTTTTTTTGTTGCTAATTTATGGAAAATAAACGAAGAAATCACATGTACATAAGTATTCAGTCTTTGTCATGAAGCTCAAAATTGAGTTCAGGTGCCTCCTGTTTCCACTGATCATCCTTGAGATGTTTGTACAGCTTCAGTGGAGTCCACCTGGGGTCAGTGCAGTTGACTGGACATGATTTGGAAAGACACACACCTGTCTACATATAGTGGCTTCCAAAAGTATTCGGGCCCTTGGTATTTTCACGCATTTTATGCCATTTCAAATACAAAAAGTAAATCAGGCTTCTCAAAAAAGATGATGGGTTGGACAAGTCAGTGGTTTTCAAATTGTGTGATTTACTTTCAATTTGAGTCTCAGGAAGATAATTTTAGAAATGTTCATATTTAGAATCCTGATTTACTTTTTGTGTTTGAAACGCCATAAACAAATTAAAATGTGTGAAATACCAAGTGGCTGAATACTTTTGTAAACTACTGTATAAGGTCCCACAGTTGACAGAACACAAACCAAGCATGGAGTCAAAAGAATTGTCTGTAGACCTCTGAGACAGGATTGTCTGGAGACACCACTCTGGGGAAGGGTACAGAAACATTTCTGCTACTTTAAGGTCCCAATGAGCACAGTGGTCTCCATCATCTGTAAATGGAAGATGTTCTGATCCACCAGGACTCTTCCTAGAGCTGGCTGCCCGTCTAAACTGAGCAATTGGGCAGAAGGCCCTTAGTCAGGGAGGGGACCAAGAACCCGATGGTCACTCTGTCAGAGCTCCAGCATTTCTCTGTGGAGAGAGGAGAACCTTCCAGAAGGACAACCATCTCTGCAGCAATCCACCAATCAGGCCTGTATGGTAGAGTGGCCAGACAGAAGCCACTCCTTAGTAAAAGACACATGACAGCCCACCTGGAGTTTGACAAAAGGCACCTGAAGGACTCTCAGACCAGGAGAAACAAAATTCTCTGGTCTATATTGGCCTCTCTTCATTGGCTTCCTGTTAATTCTAGAATAGAATTTAAAATTCTTCTTCTTACTTATAAGGTTTTGAATAATCAGGTCCCATCTTATCTTAGGGACCTCGTAGTACCATATCACCCCAATAGAGCGCTTCGCTCTCAGACTGCAGGCTTACTTGTAGTTCCTAGGGTTTGTAAGAGTAGAATGGGAGGCAGAGCCTTCAGCTTTCAGGCTCCTCTCCTGTGGAACCAGCTCCCAATTCAGATCAGGGAGACAGACACCCTCTCTACTTTTAAGATTAGGCTTAAAACTTTCCTTTTTGCTAAAGCTTATAGTTAGGGCTGGATCAGGTGACCCTGAACCATCCCTTAGTTATGCTGCTGCACCAACACGCACCCAGTCCTGTTTGCTAAAACATCTTCTTTACTGATTTTTGTTGTTCTGGTGTTTCTCACCAACTCTTCACACTGTGGAAACGTGTCTGAGTGAGACACAGGACTGAAGCTCAAAAACCAAATCACGTCATTTACAGTGGTGGGCACACTTCCGATAATCCGATAACAGATAATTATCAAAGATAATGTTTTCATTATCGGATTATCTTTTTAGATAACTTTAAAAGCCATTATCGGACCAATTATCTTCGATTAATTTTTGTCCGATAACTTTTAGACCGATCAACAAAGTAAACAAAGCTGAACAGCGCCAAGCATTTTTAAAATTTAAAATCAGTTCAGCACCTACCTGTTAAAAGTTTTGTAACAGATGGATAGTTATACCCTCTGCTAACAGAAGAGAGCTGCTTCTATGAAAAGCGTCTCTATCCTCTGTAGACAAAGGAGAAATGGCCCCCCCCCCAAAAAAAATCATTTCCTTTAACGCCATAGCGATATGCTGGCAATATCACCTAAGTCATCCAGAGGCATACATTTTTAACTTATGGTTCAAATTTTAACCAAACTAATTTTGGACGTTATTTAAAATTACTGTCATGTCTGAAGTTTTCTAAAGTGAAAATATCAGATATATGTTTTAGTTTTAAAGTAATGTGCTACTTTTTAAGGTTTTGTGAGCACATGCTGTGCCCCGCAGTGCATTATGCGTAGGATGATGTAATCTCAGTACGTTCACGACAGGACAATTGCATTTCAGACACTCTGTTCAGGCTCCACGGACAACAGCATTAAACTCTAGTGCCTAAAACTCTCGTGAATATATTCTCTGGGTTTATAGATGTTATTGTATTTGCATTTGTTAAATTCCACGCATTTCAAATGTAGCAGACAGGGATTATCTGGAATTTTGTTTTCAAGGCCTCTACTACCATCTACTGGCCGGTAGTGTTCATGGCAGTATTCGCCCTAAGCAACAGCAAAAAAAAAAAACAAAAAAACAACATTACAAGACAGCTCTGCGGTGTTTGCATAGGCACAGTGCGAGCGGTTAGATGCTTGTAGCTTTTCAGCAGCAGGATACCCTCATGACGGCCGACCAGAATAATATCAAACAGGTTTGATTTTCATTGGACCATACGATCGGCAATCAGGAGGTGGTCCTGAGATGTTAAACGCAGCTTGTTACTCCATGTACACTACACGATGCAGGACGCGTGATTAACCTGAAACTCGGTCCAAAAAATTCCTGCATGAAAAATCATCTCGCACAGTGTAAAGCACGTTTTACAACATCATAAAACGTGCACACATTCTCTCCACATGCAAAACATTTTGCGATGACACTTCTAGGGCTCCGTAAAAATGCCTGTTTTTACAAATAAAAAAATGGAATATTTTACAAAAGCACATTTATCTGTAAACACCAACACATGACAGACGTCACATTAACGTGTTGGTTTACATAATGAATGACTGAACCAATCAGTGTTTAGCAGAGGCACTTTTACCCAGAATCCTTTGTGATCTTTGTTATAAAACCTCAGAATTAGTGCATTATTCAACATTAAAAGATATATGCTATATTTTAACTTTGTACAAATGACAGAATTGACATTAATGGAGGTATTCTATCGGTATTAATGTTATTTATAAATCAAAACCATAAGTCAGCATGACTTTATTTTTCAAGACCTCCGCCTGACCGGAGCGTTGTGATTGATAGAGAGTTGGCTTTATGGCTGCTCTGTGTCTCTGTGCTGGGAGCTCTGTAGTAAACAAATACTTCCAGCAGGGGCAGAATGTTCAAAGACAAAGGTGTGGTCTCATTGTTTGGGTCTGTTGTTACTTTTAATATTACTAGAAGCTATTGTGGCGTTAAAACTTAAATTTGTTTCATTAGTAGTTGTAAATGTACGAGAGACAATATTGGAATTTATCTGTTATCGATTATCTGTAACTTCCGATACATTTTTGGGTGGTTTATTGTTTTATCTTTATCAAAGATAAGTTTTCAGTTATCTGATTATCTGTTATCAAAGTTAATTTTTTGGTTATCTGTGCCCACCACTGGTCATTTACCTTCTAAAGATGTGGTAATGTTTTGATTGCCATGGAAACAGACTTCCTGTGTAACGGCTGATTGACAGTTTAATAACGAGTCACCGAACTAATCCTGGATGATGATCTAGGATGAGATGCATGTGGTGCATCTGGGGGGGGGTGTGGCAACACTTGGCACCGGGGTGCATCACATGACCTGACCCAGTCCTGAACAAAGACCCAGTCCTGATCCTGACCAGATACTTAACCATAAACTAATTGTGATCCAGTCTTGAACCGTGACCTAACCTGATCCTGACCTAATTCTGAGAATATAAATAACTTCTCTCTTCTCTTTTTTTTTAATGTCTGTGGTTCTGATCTGAAGGTTCTGGATCTTTTCTGTGATTCAGACTTTTTCGCTGGTTGTTTGTTCTGTGAATGAATTTCTGCTCCTGGAATGTGTCAGAAAAGGTCTGATGAACACGTTTGTTTGTTTGTTTGTTTACTTGCGTGCAGACGTGACTGATGAAGACAGTGTCTATGCTGCCATCCACACCGTCAGCGAGCAGGTCGGCACCGCCGGTTTGAATCTCCTCATCAACAATGCCGCTATCAACGCTCCGCCTTCGCCTGCAACGTTGTCGTCCACCAGTAAGAAAGACATGATGGACGTCTTTGAGACCAACGTGACCGGACCGTTTCTCCTGGCAAAGGTTCGACTTTAACTGCTGCCTTCTGAGGCCTTGGTGCCGTTTAGCCAGAAAAGATGAAGGCGTGATACTGGAAAAGTGCAGCAGCCGTTTCCTGGTGGTTAGACGATAAGAATTCTGGCGAGGTTTATCAGTGTTGAGGTCACAGCAGGTCAAAGCCTCAGCGACGTCTTCCTGCTGCTGTGCTCAGAAGTTTACATACACCCATCATGTTCATGAACGTTGGCGTTTTAATGATGCCTTTGAACTGTTCTTTATCTGGTTTAAACATCATGAATGACTTTAAAAAAACAAGACCTGGGTCCACAAGTTTGAATTTATTTGGACCTATTTCGGCCTCTACTGGTGGTTGGCTCTCACTGCGGTATTGTATCACTTCCTGTTCTGGAGCACAGCGGTGTTTTGCTGTATCTGTTAGCTGTTTAATCTGCGCAGTTAGATTGATCTAGTTAACTAGATAACGATTTGTTTCACAGTGTAATCTTCACGTGCCTTAACTAAAGCACTCCCTCTGCTGAATCACCTCTAAATTATTTACACATTATTCACTTTGTGTGTTTTTAGGAATCCGCTAGCTTAGCGCAGCTACTAGCTCTTAGCCGGTTTAGCATGGCGGCTTCTCCTGTCTCTCCCGCACTTTTCTGCTCTGGGTGTGAAATGTTTAGTTATTCCTCAGCCTCCTTTAGCAGTAATGGTACTTGTAATAAGTGTAGCTTATTCGTAGCTTTGGAGGCCAGGCTGGGCGAATTGGAGACTCGGCTCCGCACCGTGGAAAATCCTACAGCTAGCCAGGCCCTTGTAGTCGGTGCGGATCAAGGTAGCTTAGCCGCCGTTAGTTCCCCTCCAGCAGATCCAGAGCAGCCGGGAAAGCAGGCTGACTGGGTGACTGTGAGGAGGAAGCGTAGTTCTAAACCGAAGCCCTGTGTACACCACCAACCCGTTCACATTTCGAACCGTTTTTTCCCCACTCGGTGACACACCCGCCGAGGAACAAACTCTGGTTATTGGCGACTGTGTTTTGAGAAATGTGAAGTTAGCGACACCAGCAACCATAGTCAGTTGTCTTCCGGGGGCCAGAGCAGGTGACATCGAAGGAAATTTGAAACTGCTGGCTAAGGCTAAGTGTAAATTTGGTAAGATTGTAATTCACGTCGGCAGTAATGACACCCGGTTACGCCAATCGGAGGTCACTAAAATTAACATTGAATCGGTGTGTAACTTTGCAAAAGTAGGTTTCTCTGGGCCCCTCCCCAATCGGACCGGGAGTGACATGTTTAGCCGCATGTTCTCCTTGAATTGCTGGCTGTCTGAGTGGTGTCCAAAAAATGAGGTGGGCTTCATAGATAATTGACAAAGCTTCTGGGGAAAACCTGGTCTTGTTAGAAGAGACGGCATCCATCCCACTTTGGATGGAGCAGCTCTCATTTCTAGAAATCTGGCCAATTTTCTTAAATCCTCCAAACCGTGACTATCCAGGGTTGGGACCAGGAAGCAGAGTTGTAGTCTTACACACCTCTCTGCAGCTTCTCTCCCCCTGCCATCCCCTCATTACCCCATCCCCGTAGAGACGGTGCCTGCTCCCAGACCACCAATAACCAGCAAAAATCTATTTAAGCATAAAAATTCAAAAAGAAAAAATAATATAGCACCTTCAACTGCACCACAGACTAAAACAGTTAAATGTGGTCTATTAAACATTAGATCTCTCTCTTCTAAGTCCCTGTTAGTAAATGATATAATAATTGATCAACATATTGATTTATTCTGCCTTACAGAAACCTGGTTACAGCAGGATGAATATGTTAGTTTAAATGAGTCAACACCCCGAGTCACACTAACTGCCAGAATGCTCGTAGCACGGGCCGGGGCGGAGGATTAGCAGCAATCTTCCATTCCAGCTTATTAATTAATCAAAAACCCAGACAGAGCTTTAATTCATTTGAAAGCTTGACTCTAAGTATTGTCCATCCAAATTGGAAGTCCCAAAACCAGTTTTGTTATTATCTATCGTCCACCTGGTCGTTACTGTGAGTTTCTCTGTGAATTTTCAGACCTTTTGTCTGACTTAGTGCTTAGCTCAGATAAGATAATTATAGTGGGCGATTTTAACATCCACACAGATGCTGAGAATGACAGCCTCAACACTGGATTTAATCTATTATTAGACTCAATTGGCTTTGCTCAAAATGTAAATGAGTCCACCCACCACTTTAATCATATCTTAGATCTTGTTCTGACTTATGGTATGGAAATTGAAGACTTAACAGTATTCCCTGAAAACTCCCTTGTGTCTGATCATTTCTTAATAACATTTACATTTACTCTGATGGACTACCCAGCAGTGGGGAATAAGTTTCATTACACTAGAAGTCTTTCAGAAAGCGCTGTAACTAGGTTTAAGGATATGATTCCTTCTTTATGTTCTCTGCCATATACCAACACAGTGCAGAGTAGCTACCTAAACTCTGTAAGTGAGATAGAGTATCTCGTCAATAGTTTTACATCCTCATTGAAGACATCTTTTGATGCTGTAGCTCCTCTGAAAAAGAGAGCTTTAAATCAGAAGTGCCTGACTCCGTGGTATAACTCACAAACTCGCAGCTTAAAGCAGATAACCCGTAAGTTGGAGAGGAAATGGCGTCTCACTAATTTAGAAGATCTTCACTTAGCCTGGAAAAAGAGTCTGTTGCTCTATAAAAAAGCCCTCCGTAAAGCTAGGACATCTTGCTACTCATCACTAATTGAAGAAAATAAGAACAACCCCAGGTTTCTTTTCAGCACTGTAGCCAGGCTGACAGAGTCAGCGCTCTATTGAGCCGAGTATTCCTTTAACTTTAACTAGTAATTACTTCATGACTTTCTTTGCTAATAAAATTTTAACTATTAGAGGAAAAAATTACTCATAACCATCCCAAAGACGTATCGTTATCTTTGGCTGCTTTGAGTGATGCCGGTATTTGGTTAGACTCTTTCTCTCAGATTGTTCTGTCTGAGTTATTTTCATTAGTTACTTCCTCCAAACCATCAACATGTCTATTAGACCCCATTCCTACCAGGCTGCTCAAGGAAGCCCTACCATTAATTAATGCTTCGATCTTAAATATGATCAATCTATCTTTATTAGTTGGCTATGTACCACAGGCTTTTAAGGTGGCAGTAATTAAACCATTACTTAAAAAGCCATCACTTGACCCAGCTATCTTAGCTAATTATAGGCCCACCTCCAACCTTCCTTTTCTCTCAAAAATTCTTGAAAGGGTAGTTGTAAAACAGCTAACTGATCATCTGCAGCGGAATGGTCTATTTGAAGAGTTTCAGTCAGGTTTTAGAATTCATCATAGTACAGAAACAGCATTAGTGAAGGTTACAAATGATCTTCTTATGGCCTCAGACAGTGGACTCATCTCTGTGCTTGTTCTGTTAGACCTCAGTGCTGCTTTTGATACTGTTGACCATAAAATTTTATTACAGAGATTAGAGCATGCCATAGGTATTAAAGGCACTGCGCTGCGGTGGTTTGAATCATATTTATCTAATAGATTATAATTTGTTCATGTAAATGGGGAATCTTCTTCACAGACTAAGGTTAATTATGGAGTTCCACAAGGTTCTGTGCTAGGACCAATTTTATTCACTTTATACATGTTTCCCTTAGGCAGTATTATTAGATGGCATTGCTTAAATTTTCATTGTTACGCAGATGATACCCAGCTTTATCTATCCATGAAGCCAGAGGACACACACCAATTAGCTAAACTGCAGGATTGTCTTACAGACATAAAGACATGGATGACCTCTAATTTCCTGCTTTTAAACTCAGATAAAACTGAAGTTATTGTACTTGGCTCCACAAATCTTAGAAACATGGTGTCTAACCAGATCCTTACTCTGGATGGCATTACCCTGACCTCTAGTAATACTGTGAGAAATCTTGGAGTCATTTTTGATCAGGATATGTCATTCAAAGCGCATATTAAACAAATATGTAGGACTGCTTTTTTGCATTTGCGCAATATCTCTAAAATTAGAAAGGTCTTGTCTCAGAGTAATGCTGAAAAACTAATTCATGCATTTATTTACTCTAGGCTGGACTATTGTAATTCATTATTATCAGGTTGTCCTAAAAGTTCCCTGAAAAGCCTTCAGTTAATTCAAAATGCTGCAGCTAGAGTACTGACAGGGACTAGAAGGAGAGAGCATATCTCACCCATATTGGCCTCTCTTCATTGGCTTCCTGAACCATCCCTTAGTTATGCTCCTATAGACTTAGACTGCTGGGGGGTTCCCATGACTGCTGGGGGGTTCCCATGATGCACTTAGTGATTGATCTCTGCTCCCCTCCACAGCATGTCTTTTTCCTGGTTCTCCCCCTCAGCCCCAACCAGTCCCAGCAGAAGACTGCCCCTCCCTGAGCCTGGTTCTGCTGGAGGTTTCTTCCTGTTAAAAGGGAGTTTTTCCTTCCCACTGTCACCAAGTGCTTGCTCACAGGGGGTCGTTTTGACCGTTGGGGTTTTTCCATAATTATTGTATGACCTTGCCTTACAATATAAAGCGCCTTGGGGCAACTGTTTGTTGTGATTTGGCGCTATATAAATAAAATTGATTTGATTTGATATTTTAGTCCTCCTTCATTATTCCATCCACCTTGTGCACCAGTACCACTGACAGCAAGCAGCCCCAGAGCATGATGGGACCACCACCATGGTTGACAGCTGGTAGAGTTTGAAAGCCTCACCTTGAGGTCTTTGTCTTGTCTGACAATAAAACTTTTCCCCAGAAGACATTTGGCTCGTCCACGTGGGAAGCTGCAAATTTCAGTCCCGTTTGAAGGTGCTGATTTTGGAGGAGGGGCTTCATTCTTGGTTGGCATCTTCTCAGTCCATGGAGATATAAAACTTGCTTCACTGAGGACAGTGACGCTGGTGTCTCAGTAGTGTCATGGCAGGCCTGAGCCTTGGTGGCTCCTGGTGGTTCCTGAACATCCTCACCAGTTTCTGCTCGTCTGACACGTCTGACTCATTTTTTCTTCCCACTGTCTCCTGTGTTTGTGCTCAGACAGTTGGTGAGGTTTAGCGCTATGCAAATAAAATAAAATAAAATTGAATTAAATGATCTTGGAATCTGCACTTGGTTAGAAATGGGCTTCCAAACTTGTTTAAATCTACAGTTCTCCTCCTTTGATCTTCACTGAGTTCTTTGGACCTTCCCGTTCAAATCAAATCAATTTCATTTATATAGCGCCAAATTACAACAAACAGTTGCCCCAAGGCGCTTCATATTGCAAGGCAAAGCCATACAATAATTACAGAAAAACCCCAACTGTCAAAACGACCCCCTGTGAGCAAGCACTTGGCGACAGTGGGAAGGAAAAACTCCCTTTTAACAGGAAGAAACCTCCAGCAGAACCAGGCTCAGGGAGGGGCAGTCTTCTGCTGGGACTGGTTGGGGCTGAGGGAGAGAACCAGGAAAAAGACATGGTGTGGAGGGGAGCAGAGATCAATCACTAATGATTAAATGCAGAGTGGTGCATACAGAGCAAAAAGAGAAAGAAACACTCAGTGCATCATGGGAACCCCCCAGCAGTCTAAGTCTATAGCAGCATAACTAAGGGATGGTTCAGGGTCACCTGATCCAGCCCTAACTATAAGCTTTAGCAAAAAGGAAAGTTTTAAGCCTAATCTTAAAAGTAGAGAGGGTGTCTATCTCCCTGATCCAAATTGGGAGCTGGTTCCAGAGGAGAGGAGCCTGAAAGCTGAAGGCTCTGCCTCCCATTCTACTCTTAAAAACCCTAGGAACTACAAGTAAGCTTGCAGTCTGAGAGCGAAGCGCTCTATTGGGGTGATATGGTACTATGAGGTCCCTAAGATAAGATGGGACCTGATTATTCAAAACCTTACAAGTAAGAAGAAGAATTTTAAATTCTATTCTGGAATTAACAGGAAGCCAATGAAGAGAGGCCAATATGGGTGAGATATGCTCTCTCCTTCTAGTCCCTGTCAGTACTCTAGCTACAGCATTTTTAATTAACTGAAGGCTTTTCAGGGAACTTTTAGGACAACCTGATAATAATGAATTACAATAGTCCAGCCTAGAGGAAATAAATGCATGAATTAGTTTTTCAGCATCACTCTGAGATATAGAGCAAATGCAAAAAAGCAGTCCTACATATTTGTTTAATATGCGCATTGAATGACATATCCTGATCAAAAATGACTCCAAGATTTCTCACAGTATTACTAGAGGTCAGGGTAATGCCATCCAGAGTAAGGATCTGGTTAGACACCATGTTTCTAAGATTTGTGGGGCCAAGTACAATAACTTCAGTTTTATCTGAGTTTAAAAGCAGGAAATTAGAGGTCATCCATGTCTTTATGTCTGTAAGACAATCCTGCAGTTTAGCTAATTGGTGTGTGTCCTCTGGCTTCATGGATAGATAAAGCTGGGTATCATCTGCGTAACAATGAAAATTTAAGCAATGCCGTCTAATAATACTGCCTAAGGGACGCATGTATAAAGTGAATAAAATTGGTCCTAGCACAGAACCTTGTGGGACTCCATAATTAACCTTAGTCTGTGAAGAAGATTCCCCATTTACATGAACAAATTGTAATCTATTAGATAAATAATTAATGGTAGGGCTTCCTTGAGCAGCCTGGTAGGAATGGGGTCTAATAGACATGTTGATGGTTTGGAGGAAGTAACTAATGAAAATAACTCCGACAGAACAATCGGAGAGAAAGAGTCTAACCAAATACCGGCATCACTGAAAGCAGCCAAAGATAACGATACGTCTTTGGGATGGTTATGAGTAATTTTTTCTCTAATAAGTAAAATTTTATTAGCAAAGAAAGTCATTAAGTCATTACTAATTAAAGTTAAAGGAATACTCGGCTCAATAGAGCTCTGACTCTTTGTCAGCCTGGCTACAGTGCTGAAAAGAAACCTGGGGTTGTTCTTATTTTCTTCAATTAGTGATGAGTAGAAAGATGTCCTAGCTTTACGGGGGGCTTTTTTATAGAGCAACAGTCTCTTTTTCCAGGCTAAGTGAAGATCTTCTAAATTAGTGAGACGCCATTTCCTCTCCAACTTACGGGTTATCTGCTTTAAGTTGCGAGTTTGTGAGTTATACCATGGAGTCAGGCACTTCTGATTTAAAGCTCTCTTTTTCAGAGGAGCTACAGCATCAAAAGTTGTCCTCAATGAGGATATAAAACTATTGACGAGATAATCTATCTCACTCACAGAGTTAAGGTAGCTACTCTGCCCTGTGTTGGTATATGGCATTGGAGAACATAAAGAAGGAATCATATCCTTAAACCTAGTTACAGCGCTTTCTGAAAGACTTCTACTGTAATGAAACTTATTCCCCACTACTGGGTAGTCCATCAGAGTAAATGTAAATGTTATTAAGAAATGATCAGACAGAAGGGGGTTTTCAGGGAATACTGTTAAGTCTTCAATTTCCATACCATAAGTCAGAACAAGATCTAAGGTATGATTAAAGTGGTGGGTGGACTCATTTACATTTTGAGCAAAGCCAATCGAGTCTAACAATAGATTAAATGCAGTGTTGAGGCTGTCATTCTCAGCATCTGTGTGGATGTTAAAATCGCCCACTATAATTATCTTATCTGAGCTAAGCACTAAGTCAGACAAAAGGTTCGAAAATTCACAGAGAAACTCACAGTAACGACCAGGAGGACGATAGATAACAACAAATAAAACTGGTTTTTGGGACATCCAGTTTGGATGGACAAGACTAAGAGACAAGCTTTCAAATGAATTAAAGCTCTGTCTGGGTTTTTGATTAATTAATAAGCTGGAGTGGAAGATTGCTGCTAATCCTCCGCCTCGGCCCGTGCTACGAGCATTCTGGCAGTTAGTGTGACTCGGGGGTGTTGACTCATTTAAACTAACATATTCATCCTGCTATAACCAGGTTTCTGTAAGGCAGAATAAATCAATATGTTGATCCATTATTATATCATTTACTAACAGGGACTTAGAAGAGAGAGACCTAATGTTTAACAGACCACATTTAACTGTTTTAGTCTGTGGTGCAGTTGAAGGTGCTATATTTTTTCTTTTTGAATTTTTATGCTTAAATAGATTTTTGCTGGTTATTGGTGGTCTGGGAGCAGGCACCGTCTCTACGGGGATGGGGTAATGAGGGGATGGCAGGGGGAGAGAAACTGCAGAGAGGTGTGTAAGACTACAACTTTGCTTCCTGGTCCCAACCCTGGATAGTCACGGTTTGGAGGATTTAAGAAAATTGGCCAGATTTCTAGAAATGAGAGCTGCTCCATCCAAAGTGGGATGGATGCCGTCTCTCCTAACAAGACCAGGTTTTCCCCAGAAGCTTTGCCAATTATCTATGAAGCCCACCTCATTTTTTGGACACCACTCAGACAGCCAGCAATTCAAGGAGAACATGCAGCTAAACATGTCACTCCCGGTCCGATTGGGGAGGGGCCCAGAGAAAACTACAAAGTCCGACATTGTTTTTGCAAAGTTACACACCCATTCAATGTTAATTTTAGTGACCTCCGATTGGCGTAATCGGGTGTCATTACTGCCGACGTGAATTACAATCTTACCAAATTTACGCTTAGCCTTAGCCAGCAGTTTCAAATTTCCTTCGATGTCGCCTGCTGTGGCCCCCGGAAGACAACTGACTATGGTTGCTGGTGTCGCTAACTTCACATTTCTCAAAACAGAGTCGCCAATAACCAGAGTTTGATCCTCAGCGGGTGTGTCACCGAGTGGGGAAAAACGGTTAGAGATGTGAACGGGTTGGCGGTGTACACAGGGCTTCTGTTTAGGACTACGCTTCCTCCTCACAGTCACCCAGTCGGCCTGCTTTCCCGGCTGCTTGGGATCTGCCGGGAGGGAACTAACGGCGGCTAAGCTACCTTGGTCCGCACCGAGTACAGGGGCTTGGCTAGCTGTAGGATTTTCCAAGGTGCAGAGCCGAGTCTCCAATTCGCCCAGCCTGGCCTCCAAAGCTACGAATAAGCTACACTTATTACAAGTACCATTACTGCTAAAGGAGGCCAAGGAATAACTAAACATTTCACACCCAGAGCAGAAAAGTGCGGGAGAGACAGGAGAAGCCGCCATGCTAAACCGGCTAAGAGCTAGTAGCTGCGCTTAGCTAGCGGATTCCTAAAAACATGCAAAGTGAATAATGTGTAAATAATTTAGAGGTGATTCAGCAGAGGGAGTGCTTTAGTTAAGGCACGTAAAGATTACACTGTGAAACAAATCATTATCTAGTTAACTAGATCAATCTAACTGCACAGATTAAACAGCTAACAGATACAGCAAAACACCACCGTTGTTCTGAGTGCTGCCAATCTTTCTTATGCTGGCAGAGAAAAACTACCAGCTATAGTTGATAACGAGGAGTTAATGGGCCTTGAACTTGTCAAGTTAAATGATGCTGTAGAACCTTCAGCACCACCAGAATTGTGATGATCCAGGACTGCGATAAGTTACTCTACATGCTGAGTTTCCTCATCAGTGATTTCTAACATGTTGAAATTTTATTCAGTAATTCATTCATTGATTTTTCTGCTGCTTGGTGAGGTCACGCGGTGGCAGCAGACTGAGCAACTCATCCCACACTTCCCTTTCCTCAGCCAAGTCCTGCAACTTTTCCCGCGAGATCCCGAGGCGTTCCTAAGGCAACTGGGAAATATAATTTCTCCAGCGTGTCCTGGGTCTTTCCGGGGGTCTCCTCCCAGTTGGATGTGCCTGGAAGACCTCCCTCGTGAGACGACCAGGGCTCATCCTCCCACATGCCTGAACCGCCTCAGCTCGCTCCTTCTTGATACGAAGAAGCAGCGGCTGTACTCGGAGTCCCTCCTGGATATTTGAGCTTCTTATCCTGTCTGGGAGTGTAAACCCTGATGAGGAGGAATCTCCGCTGCTTGTATCCGTGACCTTATTCTTTCAGTCATTACTCAAAGTTTATGCCCGTAGGTGAGGACAGGAGCGTAAATCAACAAAATCAGCTTTTTCACCAGCAAGTCATACTCAAGTCATGAATCGGCAAGTGTCAAGTCTCAAGTCAGCTTGCAAACAATTGGTGGTCATTGTGACTTGAGACTTGCCAATTCATGACTTGAGAGTGACTTGCTGGTGACTTCGTCCCACCTCTGACTATCAGCTACTGATATGTTTTGAGTTTAAGCACCGCCGAGGCTTCTGAGTGAAATCAAAAGTGATCACAAACCCAAAACCGAACAGCGAGCCAGAGTTTCTGTCTTGTGTAGTCAGACGGCTCTGAGCTCAGTCCGCCTTCAGCAGGGTCAAGCGGCGTGAACCGGCTGCTGTTGCCCAAATGGGGGGAAAAGTCATTTGAGTACTTTCAACGTGCAAAAAGACAAAGTGTGGAGGAGACATGAAGAGCAACACACGAAGATGCCTTTCAGCACGTGTGTCTGATAAAAGCTCAAACCTTCAGAATTTAGTGCATTTCTTTAAAAGATATGTCATATATGTGATATTTTCTCTCTGTATAAATGACGGAGGTACCGTTAATATCAATAAACTGTCCTTTAGTTTGAGTAAAACCATGAGTGAAAAGTGTGTTGAGTTTCATGTCTCCTCCACACTATCAGCAGATAACTGTAAGAATCGTTCATATCCGGTTACAAACACCAAAATTTGACTGTGTATACCTTTTGGTACATATTGTAGAAAAATAACTTTAGCCATTTGAATTTTCAATAGGGGCCAAGTAAGGGTCAATTGAAGAATTGCATAGGGGTCAAAATTAAAAAAATGTTCCAATCATATTGAAAGTGACACCACATTATCTATCTGATGACAATGATTCCAAAAAGGTATAGTTTGGACTATCTATAACTGAATGTTCTGGAGTTATGGGGTAAAAACAGCAAGAATGGTGACAAAGGTCAGTTTCAGTTTGTACAGGGGTCAAAAGTTAAAGTTGCTCCAGTTTTGGTAAAACATGGTGCAAATTATTGGTTGAACTAATAGGATTAACAAATGGAACAGTTCTGACTGTGTTGAATGTTTGATCCCCAAAGTAAAGGTCAAACAATGTCGACATCTGTTGGATTCTATGACATGTGACATATGTTACCCTGTAACATGATAACTAAGCATGACACATGGTGCAAACTATTCTTTTTTAAAATCCTACTAACTCAACCAATAATTTGCATCATGTTTTAGCATAACTGGAGCAACTTTAACTTTTGACCCCTGTACAAACTGAAACTGACCTTTGACACCATTCTTGCTGTTTTTACCCCATAACTCCAGAACATTCAGTCACAGATAGTCCAAAATATACATTTTTGGAATCGTTGTGATCAGACACATAATGTGGTATAGCTTTCAATATGATTGGAACATTTTTTTTATTTTTTTTTTACCCCTATGCAGTTCTTCAATTGACCCCTACTTGGCCACCTATTGAAAATTCAAATGGCTCATGTTATTTTTCTAAAATATGTACCAAAAGGTATACACAGTCAAACTTTGGTGCTTGTAACCAGACTTGATGGATTCCTTTGCAAATATTATGTGCTGCACTATTTTGCATGTTGAAAGTGTTTTTTTTTCCTTCTTCTGGGGCGATGGTAGTCGGTTCGCTCCGCTCTCCTCTGCTGGAGGAGGACTGAGCTCACAGCTGCCTCACTATTGCAAAATCAGGAAGGATTTGACTGTTAAGTTTTATTCACTATGCCAGCAAAAAAACGTTAGCGGAACTAAATTTACCGGAAGTTAAGTGGTCCACTGATGTTTTTTGAAATTAGCTGAAAAGCTAATCCGCTAACAAAAAAGTTAGCTTCACTAATTAGCGGTTAGCGGATTAACAGAACTCTGCCCACCACTGGAAATATCAGCTGCCGCCCCAATCTATTGGTCTCCCGCTCCAACCTGCCCCCACTCATGAACGTGATGCTTAAATTCCTCCACTTGGGGCAGCAACTCTCCACTGAAAATTATAATTTATTTTTATAATTTATTTTATTATAATTTGTTGTAATTTAGTTATTTCCAGGTTTTAGTGACTTTGATGGCTTCATGTATTTTTCTATTTCCAGATGTGTCTTCCACTCCTCCAGAGGGCAGCAGAGAACCAGTCATCTGGAAAAGGTCTGAATTTTACGTTGCATTTGATTTATGTGTTCGATGTCCAAAGTGGGTTTAAAAAAAAACGGAGAGCCTCCAGGGTTGTTTAGTTGTTTTCTACAAATGGCGCTCACTGACACACACTTAACAGGGAAAAATAACAACAAAAAAACCTGTAAAAGTTGCATTGTTTGATTTGAAGAACAAAAGTAATATCTGGTTGTGTTGGCGGGGATAATTGATGGATAATGCTGGATAATGTTTCTGACACAACGGTGTTATTGAATTGATGGTTTTAATGTGATTTGACAGCATCATTTTGGGAAACAGCAAAATTTTCCCAACTTCCGTAGTCGGTAGTCCGGCCCCCTGTTCTCACCCAACACACTAAAAAGAGTCTGGATCCACTCACAGTTATAGTTATTTTTGCACGTGAAAATTCCATGAGTACCAGTTGTGTGTGTGCCTGATTACAAGACTGGGTTTTAAATTTGTTCCATAAAAACTTGTAAGTAACATCATTCTTATTGATTACATTGAGCTGATTGATGATATTTGTACTGATTTTGAACCATTTTTAAATATTCTGGAGCGCCGCTGTTTGCAGTATTGTACACTGGCCAAGTTTCAGGGCTTGAACTCTGTCCATTATGTGTTCTTTAATGAGCATTTAACAAGTATCATATCACATTGTTTTGAATGACCTGCAGCCCGTCCTTCTGTGTGAGACCACGATACTGAGCTGAACAGATGTAGTTGGACTGACACTGTATCAAACACACACTAACAGCTTTTTTCCTTGTGTTTCTGTAGAGAATTTTTTAGTTTGTCAGTGTTTTGTCAGTGATCTTGATACAGTAGCCTCACCAGATAAAGACCGATCTAAAATTATGCCCAAATACCTCTGATTTTGAAACAATATCTTTATCAGTGCAACACTGATCAGTTAACCATGTGTAACCACCTTTTCTAAGCAAACAAGATTTCCTAGATGTAATGATAATCTGTTCAGAATGATCTTATAATATGTGTACTTTCCCACCACCAACAAAAGTGATTCATCCGTGTACAGAACTTAACACTTTAGTCACCTTCATATCACTTACATATATCAGAAATAGAAGAGGCCCAAGAATACAACCCTGTGGTGCTCCACACAATATACTCTGAGCACTAGGTGATATACCATTCATGTCTTCAAGCTGTGTCCGACCTGTAAGATATGTCATTAAAACCACTTTAACGGCATTTAAACCAGGACGCCTCAACACTCAAGATCAAAGAATCTCAGGATTGACTCTATTGAACACTTTTTTAATGTTCAGCAAAACTATGCCGATGTAGTCACCGTCGTCACATTCAGATTTGATCTGATCCATTAAATGTATTAAATGAGTACCTGTGGAATAAGAAGGTCTAAAACCTAATTATTTTCATGTGGTCGTCTACATACTGTTTGAAACCTTTAAAAACGATGCTAAGTACTGATTAAATCAAATCAAATCAATTTTATTTATATAGCGCCAAATCACAACAAACAGTTGCCCCAAGGCGCCTTATATTGTAAAGCAAGGCCATACAATAATTACGGAAAAACCCCAATGGTCAAAACAACCCCCTGTGAGCAAGCACTTGGCAACAGTGGGAAGGAAAAACTCCCTTTTAACAGGAAGAAACCTCCAGCAGAACCAGGCTCAGGGGAGGGGCAGTCTTCTGCTGGGACTGGTTGGGGCTGAGGGAGAGAACCAGGAAAAAGACATGGTGTGGAGGGGAGCAGAGATCAATCACTAATGATTAAATTCAGAGTGGTGCATACAGAGCAAAAAGAGAAAGAAACACTCAGTGCATCATGGGAACCCCCCAGCAGTCTAAGTCTATAGCAGCATAACTAAGGGATGATCCAGCCCTAACTATAAGCTTTAGCAAAAAGGAAAGTTTTAAGCCTAATCTTAAAAGTAGAGAGGGTGTCTGTCTCCCTGATCCGAATTGGGAGCTGGTTCCAGAGGAGACGAGCCTGAAAGCTGAAGGCTCTGCCTCCCATTCTACTCTTACAAACCCTAGGAACTACAAGTAAGCCTGCAGTCTGAGAGCGAAGCGCTCTATTGGGGTGATATGGTACTATGAGGTCCCTAAGATAAGATGGGACCTGATTATTCAAAACCTTATAAGTAAGAAGAAGAATTTTAAATTCTATTCTAGAATTAAATTAATTAAAAAATTTAATTAAAATTAATGAAAATTTAAGCAATGCCGTCTAATAATACTGCCTAAGGGAAACATGTATAAAGTGAATAAAATTGGTCCTAGCACAGAACCTTGTGGAACTCCATAATTAACCTTAGTCTGTGAAGAAGATTCCCCATTTACATGAACAAATTGTAATCTATTAGATAAATATGATTCAAACCACCGCAGCGCAGTGCCTTTAATACCTATGGCATGCTCTAATCTCTGTAATAAAATTTTATGGTCAACAGTATCAAAAGCAGCACTGAGGTCTAACAGAACAAGCACAGAGATGAGTCCACTGTCTGAGGCCATAAGAAGATCATTTGTAACCTTCACTAATGCTGTTTCTGTACTATGATGAATCCTAAAACCTGACTGAAACTCTTCAAATAGACCATTCCTCTGCAGATGATCAGTTAGCTGTTTTACAACTACCCTTTCAAGAATTTTTGAGAGAAAAGGAAGGTTGGAGATTGGCCTATAATTAGCTAAGATAGCTGGGTCAAGTGATGGCTTTTTAAGTAATGGTTTAATTACTGCCACCTTAAAAGCCTGTGGTACATAGCCAACTAATAAAGACAGATTGATCATATTTAAGATTGAAGCATTAATTAATGGTAGGGCTTCCTTGAGCAGCCTGGTAGGAATGGGGTCTAATAGACATGTTGATGGTTTGGAGGAAGTAACTAATGAAAATAACTCAGACAGAACAATCGGAGAGAAAGAGTCTAACCAAATACCGGCATCACTGAAAGCAGCCAAAGATAACGATACGTCTTTGGGATGGTTATGAGTAATTTTTTCCTCTAATAGTTAAAATTTATTAGCAAAGAAAGTCATGAAGTCATTACTAGTTAAAGTTAAAGGAATACTCGGCTCAATAGAGCTCCGACTCTGTCAGCCTGGCTACAGTGCTGAAAAGAAACCTGGGGTTGTTCTTATTTCTTCAATTAGTGATGAGTAGTAAGATGTCCTAGCTTTACGGAGGGCTTTTTTATAGAGCAACAGACTCTTTTTCCAGGCTAAGTGAAGATCTTCTAAATTAGTGAGACGCCATTTCCTCTCCAACTTACGGGTTATCTGCTTTAAGCTGCGAGTTTGTGAGTTATACCACGGAGTCAGGCACTTCTGATTTAAAGCTCTCTTTTTCAGAGGAGCTACAGCATCCAAAGTTGTCTTCAATGAGGATGTAAAACTATTGACAAGATACTCTATCTCACTTACAGAGTTTAGGTAGCTACTCTGCACTGTGTTGGTATATGGCATTAGAGAACATAAAGAAGGAATCATATCCTTAAACCTAGTTACAGCACTTTCTGAAAGACTTCTAGTGTAATGAAACTTATTCCCCACTGCTGGGTAGTCCATCAGAGTAAATGTAAATGTTATTAAGAAAAGATCAGACAGAAGGGAGTTTTCAGGGAATACTGTTAAGTCTTCAATTTCCATACCATAAGTCAGAACAAGATCTAAGATATGATTAAAGTGGTGGGTGGACTCATTTACATTTTGAGCAAAGCCAATTGAGTCTAATAATAGATTAAATGCAGTGTTGAGGCTGTCATTCTCAGCATCTGTGTGGATGTTAAAATCGCCCACTATAATTATCTTATCTGAGCTAAGCACTAAGTCAGACAAAAGGTCTGAAAATTCACAGAGAAACTCACAGTAATGACCAGGAGGACGATAGATAATAACAAATAAAACTGGTTTTTGGGACTTCCATTTTGGATGGACAAGACTAAGAGTCAAGCTTTCAAATGAATTAAAGCTCTGTCTGGGTTTTTGATGAATTAATAAGCTGGAATGGAAGATTGCTGCTAATCCTCCGCCTCGGCTGGTGCTACGACCATTCTGGCAGTTAGTGTGACTCGGGGGTGTTGACTCATTTAAACTAACAGATTCATCCTGCTGTAACCAGGTTTCTGTAAGGCAGAATAAATCAATATGTTGATCAATTATTATATCATTTACTAACAGGGACTTAGAAGAGAGAGATCTAATGTTTAATAGACCACATTTAACTGTTTTAGTCTGTGGTGCAGTTAAAGGTGCTATATTATTTTTTCTTTTTGAATTTTTATGCTTAAATAGATTTTTACTGGTTGTTGGTGGTCTGGGAGCAGGTAACAAGACCAGGTTTTCCCCAGAAGCTTTGCCAATTATCTATGAAGCCCACCTCATTTTTTGGACACCACTCAGACAGCCATCAATTCAAGGAGAACATGCGGCTAAACATGTCACTCCTGGTCCGATTGGGAGAGGGGCCCAGAGAAAACTACAGAGTACGACATTGTTTTTGCAAAGTTACACACCGATTTAATGTTAATTTTAGTGACCTCCGATTGGCGTAACCGGGTGTCATTACTGCCGACGTGAATTACAATCTTATCAAATTTACGCTTAGCCTTAGCCAGCAGTTTCAAATTTCCTTCAATGTCACCTGCTCTGGCCCCCGGAAGACAATCGACTATGGTTGCTGGTGTCTCTAACTTCACATTTCTCAAAACAGAGTCGCCAATAACCAGAGTTTGATCCTCGGCGGGTGTGTCGCCGAGTGGGGAAAAACGGTTGGAAATGTGAACGGGTTGGCGGTGTACACGGGGCTTCTGTTTAGGGCTACGCTTCCTCCTCACAGTCACCCAGACGGTCTGCTTTCCCGGCTGCTCGGGATCTGCTGGAAGGGAACTAACGGCGGCTAAGCTACCTTGGTCCGCACCGACTACAGGGGCCTGGCTAGCTGTAGAATTTTCCACGGTGCGGAGCCGAGTCTCCAATTCGCCCAGCCTGGCCTCCAAAGCTACGAATAAGCTACACTTATTACAAGTACCACTACTGCTAAAGGAGGCTGAGGAATAACTAAACATTTCACACCCAGAGCAGAAAAGTGCAGGAGAGACAGGAGAAGCCGCCATGCTAAACCGGCTAAGAGCTAGTAGCTGCGCTAAGCTAGCAGATTCCTAAAAACACACAAAGTGAATAATGTGTAAATAATTTAGAGGTGATTCAGCAGAGGGAGTGCTTTAGTTAAGGCACGTGAAGATTACACTGTGAAACAAATCGTTATCTAGTTAACTAGATCTAACTGCGCAGATTAAACAGCTAACAGATACAGCAAAACACCGCTGTGCTCCGGAACAGGAAGTGATACAGTACCGCAGTGAGAGCCAACCACCAGTAGAGGCAAGCAAGAAGAAACAGTGAAGCAGTTTGTTGATTAGGGATGGGTATTGATAAGGTTTTATCGATATCGATGCCATTATCGATTCTGCTTATCGATCTGATTCCTTATCGATTCCCTTATCGATACCTCTTGAATTTTGTACAAAAAGTAGGCTTTACAGGTTTTCTATGTATTTCCTTGAGGCTTAAAGTAAATAAATATGAAATTAGTCACTGTATCCTTGATCTCTGGACATAAATAAAAATAAACAAAACTGTTTCGCTTTGAAGTTATTAATTCAGACTGGATTCTATCATTCTGTCTTGACTTGTCAGAGAGCCGCGCAGCGTTTGGAGCTGTGTGAACAGAACGGAGGATGATTCTCGTTTCTTTCTCGCAACAAGAGAGGAGTCCCAGTTAGTAACTTTAATCCGCACAAAAGTGACTCACAACTCATATTCATGGATGAAAGTGGTGAAAAACATAAAAAGCTGAAACCCAAAATTACCCCCAACACCACCTGCACGAAAATGTTTCAATTCTAGAAGCTCTGAAATGCAATCTGGGACTATTCCAGACAATAAACTGGAGTGAGTGCAGCATCTATTTAGTGAAGGAAAAAATACAACTTTCCTTATTCAGATTCATTCCAGTAGTATTCTGCTCTTACTAGGATGCAGCAGTTTTCTAGTTTGGCAGATAGTTCTGGAGGAAATCACTAAAGAAATTAACACATTGAAAATATGGTTTGACCAAAACAAACTGTCATTAAACTTAAATAAGACAGGGATGAAATGGAGGTGTGAGAGTCACTAGGTGTTCACAGGAAACATTTATTTCTGTATGTATTTATTTATTTATGTTAGTTGCTATTATATATTTTCTGTTGTGTTTCTATTCAGGTTCTTTTTGTCTCTTTACCTAAAATTGTATCTAATAATCATTAGATTATTAATATATAAGCAAAAATAAATTTAAGGAATATTACAATTTGAAAACAAATGCACCCGAACATGATGACGGCTGCAATTGCTAAATGCTAACTTTTAACATTGAAAATGCCATAGACATGCTAACGCGTTAGCATCGCTCCCGTTTTTAAGTTATAAAATACATCTATCAACTATTTCAGAAGACCATAACAGGTCGGTTTAACATAGAAAAGGTAAATAATACTCACAGATGTATACTCTTTAGGGTTTTAGCGGGAGAAAATTAAGCGAAAGAAAGAAATAAACGAAGCAGCATTGCTTCAATCTGCGAACCACGCTTCGATTGGTTCAAGGTTCAAAGCAAAGCCGCGCTGCAGAAAAGTTGATTAAGGACCCGCTGCAGGGTCTGTAATCAATGTAGAGAAATGATCATTTTCCTGACAAACACCCGCCAAAACAACGGCCACTCTGACGGACCGATAACAGAATCGTTAAGCACAAAGCTTATTGATGTCGGTGGATCGAATCATTTCTTAACGATACCCGAAAGGAACCGGTTCTCGATACCAACCCTAGTACTGATACGGGCCCATCATTTTCAGCATTGGTCTTCCATCTCTTTTTGGGAAGGGATTCAGCCCTGACCCTTGTCAGATCGTCTGGTATATTAGCGGCCCCCTTTATTTGTGCAGTAGGTGAGGTTTGCTGCTTCAGTTACACCAATATTCCTCAGCAGACCTGATGATTCATCACACTTGATAATCCAAACACGTCTTTTACACTCTAACTGCCATAGAATTTTTCTGTTTGAACGGTTCCATAGTGACCAGTACAAATGGGTAATCTATTAACCAGAGATGAAGCAACAGTGATGAAAAGGTGTTAAACTGTTGTGCAGCTTTACCAGAGTGTTATTAATCATTAACACAATCCGTTTGACATCTCGATGACGAACCCACTGCAGGACTTTGAAGATCTTCTACAGTTTCTTAAACTGGTTTTCGATTACACTCACCTCATTAACTAAATATTCAGATTTGGCCTTGTTTTTTTTTATATATCTAATGGTCTAATTTTTAGTGTTTTTGAAGTCGGTCACACAGACTAGTGAGGTCCAGGATTTCCCAAGGCATCCAGGGTTCTGTTCTTCGCTCATTTGGTACGTCCTTGAAGGGTGCTGGTTTATCGACTGTATTTAGGATTATAGCGTTGAAGGGTGTCCAGTGCTTCATTTACTTTGGACCAGTCAAACCTGGTCACCAAGTAACTGAGCAAATCTGTCTTTGCTGCACCGTTTCGTGGATCTGATATGAATGTTGTGTCCACACGCTGGGACGAGGTGACTTTGTAAGTACAGAAGGTGAGAGTGCGTCACAACATCACACACACAGGCCATTTTATGGTGGTTGGACATGATGCCAGAGTCCCTGCTCGGCTTCGTTGGTCCCTTAATCAGTTCTTTGAGTCGGTTCCTTTAACACAGGGCCTAAAGAAGAGCGTTACTCAACATTATTAGTCTGACTGGTGAGAATAAGTCATTCTAATTCAAGAAAGCAAAAAAAAAAAAAAAATCACACGAACAAATACACCACGTCCCGGGACAAACACGTCCATGAAGTAAGACTCCAACAAGTTGAAACACAAAGTGCTTGAAGGTTTTGGCCACGTTCTTGGGCGGAGGTCTCACAGACTGTGTGCGGGCTTCGTTACGGAGCTGCATTTAGTTTTTTTTTCCTTAGTTGGAGTTTGGAAGCTCCAAGTTCCCGGCTGCCATTGAATGCAGCAGGAAGCTGGTCTTTTTTAAGGTGCGTTCTGAGGTCGTACCTGCAGACGTTAACTTGACGTCACGATATTGAAGGTTTGAACGTTTGTCTTTGCGTCAGGTGATGAGATGTCCTGCAAGAGGTCGGCCATCATCAACGTCTCCACTTTGATATCGTCCATTGAGAACTGTCCAGAGACGTTCCACATGGCCCAGATGTACCCTTACAGGGTCAGCAAGGTACCCAAGAGCCAGAACTGGTACTGTGTGTGATCTCCTGTGGTCCCAGATGAACGTCAGCAGGATTCGATAACGATTTCTGTTATTTCTGTTTCTGAAACAACTCAGAAAAAATTCAAGTTTCTGGTCCACAGATGAAAATCTTAATTAAAAACAACTTGTCCCTGATTTAAAGCCATTTGGATAAAAACTCATATTTAATTTAAAAGTCATTTAAAATGGTCCCTTAAGGTGAAAACCAGATGGTCTCAGATTTAAGGGTTTACTGTTGATTTAAAGCTGTTTAATACTGTGAAGTTAACAATTTCAGTTTAAAATAACTTTTAGTCAGAGAGAACAATTTGCTCATTTCATAACCGTCTATACCTGGTTTTACCTTAAACTCTGGGACGCGATCACAAAAGGATTTGTAGAAAAGGTCGATAGTGAACAGTTAATGATTTGGCTGTGAAAAAAATTTACTCAGGTGATTTTTTTTTTTTGCTTTAATTTATGCAGTTATCAATTTGTTTTAAAGTGTGACTTATTAAATGTTTAATTTGTGTGTAAAAAGTGTTTTATCTTTTAACTGTGCTTTTCTTGCTTTAAATTTTGAATTTAGATTAATTTGTGTTGTGAATTATGTGAAGCACCTTGGGGCGACTTTGTCGTGATTTGGCGCTATATAAATTAATAAATTTAAATTGAAATTTAATTATCTTACTAACTTGGAGAGAACACGCGCAGTGGCGGCCCTCAGCGAAACACAAAAACTCTGATCCACTTTTTTTTTTTTTCTGTTCGATGTGCTGGCAGATGGTCGTGTCTTTAAATATCTTATTTTCTGGAGTTATAAGTCGCACTTTTTTCCCTGTATGTGTAATTTATTTTGTAACACTGCGTTTCCCTGGAGACAAGTTTAACAACCGACCTGTAGGAACTTGGCGCACAATGTGCACACCACAGCCTGTGCTGTTACTTAACATGAGAATGTTTAAATGTCAAAAAAAAGCAAAAGATAAATCAGAACTTCAGAAACACTACATTTTTTTTTCTAAAGTGAAAACATTCTGCTTCTGTCACAGATGAAACGTGTGATTATTGTAATTTAATACCAAAAATCAATCTTCAACATATCTGATGACTTTCAGTCTGTAAATATGGATTTATTGATCCAGATTTGATTTATTTTGAACAAAGTGTTTTTCCTGATCTTGGCCACCAGGCGGCGCTGAACATGCTGACTCGCTGTCTGGCTGTAGACTACAGTAAACACAGCATCCTGGTCACAGGGATCCACCCTGGGTGGGTCCGCACCGACATGGGGGGACAGGAGGTGAGGTTTGCGCTGTGAGCGCTCCGCTGGTTTTCCACAGCGGTCCGTAATCATCCGATATCTCATCCTCAGGCTCCTCTGTCCGCGCACGACAGCGTGCGCAAGATGCTCGCTGTGATGTCATCACTCCGCAACAAAGACAGCGGGCTGCTTCTGTCCTGGGAAGGTACAAGAATCCCCTGGTAACCAGAGAACCAGGACCCCCAACCCGAGTCACCGCCGCAGTGATGTTACCATGGCAACGTCTGGAAATCAAATATGTGGTATTTTTTTCTGATTACTGGGAAAATGTTAAATTTTAAATTAAACTGCAATGACTTTTTGCTGTGGCTCCGCCCTGATGGCGGCAAGATTGTATGTTTGCTTTGACAGAAACTTGATTTATATAGAATTATTATTATTATCATTCTTGTTTTGTTTTTTTTGTTTTGTTTTTTAATGATTCCTCACTGTAGTTGTTTGGCTGGTTTTGACATTTTGAAATTTTCAAAGATCTGATTCAGAACAAATCAAAATATTTTATTAAAGGTAGAGCCTGAATTCTAGAATTCTTTCATCTTTATGGCATCATTTTAGATATTTTTCTGTCATGCTGATGCGAGGAGGCGTGTCTTATTCAGCTTAATTTCACAACCGGCTGGTACAGAGATTTAAAACCTGTTTGTGTGTCTGTCTGTCCTGAGCTCGATCTCAGTGGATTTCCTTCACTTGAAACAGAATCTAATTTTGGAGAGACGCTGCGCTGCTGTTAGACATAAAACTGATTTTTTTTTCAGATGTTTCTTTGGTGGATTTTATTGTTTTGCGTCTTGTGAGAACTGTGATGTTGTCAGTCATTGTGTTGTGTAAATCTTGCAAACCCACTCAGTGGACTTTCACGTCCTGTAACTTTATTCTGAAACCTCCTTTTCTGATTGTTGTCGGAGAAAACAAACCAGCAGCTGTAAGTCCTCATTTTCACCGTACGTCCTCTTTCGTGCTCATTATTCGCACTGACCCTCAGAACTCCAGCAGACGTGTCGGGTCACCTGGTGCTGGTTTTGTTACGTGATCTGGATTTGACACAACAGTGATGAGATTTAAAGGTCAACTTCTGCTTTGTGGCTTTTTGAATGGATGGTTTCAGTTTCCTGTTTTGTTTTTAAACTCCTCCATTTATTGTTTTAATATGTAAAGAAACATGTTTTATAAATAAAGTTTCTAGTTTTTTCTTTTTTTTTTTTTAAGACTTCCTCCAGAATGAAGATTTCATGAGTTCTGAGCTGAAACTAAAACTCACTTGGTGGCGCCGTCTCTCCATAGTGTTGACCCTTTCAAAATAAAGTTTCTCACAGTTTAGCAGCCCCCACCTTCAGTGCACCATGTGACCCGCTGCCTCGTGGCACAACCTTTCCAACATAAATCCTTTGTCTGCATCTTTGAATTTGACTAAAAACACTTGAGAAGACTTTTACTTTGAAGACATCCCCAAGAACGCAAGGCACTAATCCAGATTCAGGTCCATTGGGTTTAGATCCAGTGTCGCAGTCCGGATTGCGCCCCCCCCCCCCCCCCCCCCCCAAAAAAAAAAAACAAAAATTGGTCCGCCCTGCCGCCACTGTGCATGTGTCATTTTGGATCACAGCAGCTTGTCTGAGTCTGACTCTGAGTCAGACTCTCTTCACCGAAAGCGAACAAATGGATTAATGGGATTATTAACCATCAGATGACAAAGTAAAACCTCCTAAATCAATCTAAAGTCAGTTTGAAGCAGAAACGAGGTGATAATCGGTGAAGTGCAACTGACGCGTGCGCAGTGAAGGCAGGGCAGACTGATTTTTAGGGGGGACCGTTCAGTCTGCGACACCAGAGTGCACCTGTCGACCAGATTAGACATGTACACGCCGTCACCATCAGTGGTCACTGAAGGACGTCACTGCTACTTAAACTTCTCCTTTAAGTGAGTTTCCAGGAAGCATTTAACTGCATTTGTCGGTGAGTGATGTCTGTGAGTACAGACAATAACGGCAGAACGATAGACAGACTGAATGACGCAAACATTTGCAACATCAGATCAGGAAATTACTGGTGTGAGTCAAAAGTGATCAGTGAGCTGATGTGCACACGCATCACGCACGCGGCTCAGTTCACTGAGCTCCGTACAGAGAAGAGACAACTGACACTTCACACTCAACTCTCAATTTTTTGAGTCTGTTGGCTTTTTGGTCCAGATGTGGGCGGAGTCTCTTCTCTAACGGAACAGGACGCTCTTTTGACCTGGTTATAACCGGCGCTGTGAACGCGCACCTGTAACCTTTTTTTTTTTTTTTTTTTTTTTAAACAGGCAGCCTGAACGCACAGCTGTATTTCTGACACTTTTACTGCAGCGGTGGTGGACACTTGAGCGTGCACAGGGCTGTGTCTCGAGCAGCCTGTGTTTTTAACAGACGGCCTTCATGTCTGATCGAGCTGCACGAACCGCGAAGAGCAGCTGCTTCATTACTGCAACTGCATCTAAATGAACAGTTGTCACTTTATAAGCGAGACATCATGACACAAAATCACACTTCCATAAACTCTGCAGTTATTCCTCGGCTTCGTTCCTACATTAGCAGCAGTTTGTCTGCCTTCCATTTGATGGCGTTGGCGCTGGGATGTTTTCTCAGTGACGCAAACTGTTGGAAAAATTTGGGAAAAACAAGTTTGTTTTTGGCGGTTCTGTGGGTGTATGATTAGAGACAGTTCACAGATGCACACAAATTAATATCTGTGCATCATCACATGACCTTTAACAGCTAAAAGTTACAGGTTCTGTGAGACACGTCCTTTAAAATTATTCTCTGCGATCATCAAAACATCACCGCTTACAGAAAACTCCTCTTTGAGTACTGAAATTAATTTAGCTTTATTCAACTAAATGAAGTCACTCGTGTATCTCAGCAAACTCCATATTTAAAATATTGTTGGTCCTTATTTCTGCCCGGATGTCGTGTTTTATCTGGACTGCTGTTGAGCCACCACACAATATTTTACTTTTACATTTACATGTATGTAACACCTTGTTAACCTTTTTTTAACGGTGCAGCTGTAACATGTGGGATCAATAAAGTTTCACCTTATTGGTGACGATATAATTTAAGAGAAAAAAATGATCATTTCTGGTCATTTTCATTAATAATAAAAAATTTTCTGTGGTGATTTACTGCCCCCTGCTGGTCATGTGCTGACTAACACTGGTCAGTTGGCAAAGCATCAGAACAACTTATCTGAAGCTCGGGATGAAACCACACAGTGAATGAAATGAGAATCAGGTTTAATTGTTTCATGGTTTCAGCGGTGACCTTTGACACTTAAACACATGCCTCTTAGAAAATAAGCTACACTGCATAATAACAACAAAAACAAACAAACCCTGCCCCGTCGGAACTGTTGATGCACCAAATCAGCTGTTTCTAAAAGATTTGAACCATTTCCCATGAAGCTTTGCAGCAGCCTCTCCTGAGGCCTTGAAGACTCGTCCATGTGAAGCTCTCCAGAGGTTTCATCAAAAGTAACTTTACTCACTGATGTTTGTTCAATCAGGTGATGTCACGTCTTTCAACGACCGTCTCAATCTTCAAGTCGTCTTATGAGAAACCACCCGAAGACCGAACAGGTCCAGGCGCCTTCAAACCTCTGGAGATCATCTGCCTGGAAGACTGAGAGACATCACAGATCGAGGATGGTAACGGGTTTTGAAGTCGATTGAGCCGACCGGGTACCGACTCCGGAGGGTCGTTAAGGTCACCTGGTACCCTGGAGAGGGATGTGGAGTGACCGTGCTTGTGGCGGGTAGAAGGATGTCAGACGCGCAGCTTCATCTAGCTAACATCTTTGACATGCGACTGCTAGCATCATGTCCACAGTCCTGTCCTCTGGTGTCTCAGACATCCTCAGTCTCTCACACGTCAATGAAAAGCCGTGCGAGTCCACGTGAGCACAAAGGGCGAGATCAAGACTCCAAGACAACAAAAACACCACCTCGTTATTCTGAAGCCACTCGGCTGAAACACGAACCAACAGGTCCGACTGCTTCGGCCTGAAACTCGTTCTTTTGTTTCCTGCTGACATTTAAAAACTGGTTTTGTGCGTCAGTGTCCTTTTCTTTTTGTGTTGAGAGGAGCCGCTGTTGCTTTGGGGATGGAGAAGAACAGGAACACGTGATGAGCCGTCATTATATAAGTGTAGCAATAATTAGAATAGTTGATATCGTCTAAAAACTACGTCTGTTTTCACCTTTTTTTTCTTGCATGAAAAAAACCCCGTATATTGCTGGAAGTTCTCGAGTCTTTCTTTCTTTGATAAATGTAACTTAAATATTTACAGTGATTATTTTACATCTGTTGGCCCGCTGAAGACAAAAGGTTCTGTTTGGTCTAAACACCCGGGGAGGAGGGAGAACCGGCACCAGGAACCAGGTGATGGCGGGCCGACGTCTGTGTCCAAAGACCTGCTATGTTCCAGCAAGTCAAATCAGGTGCTGGTCTCTCAGTTTCTGATTGGTTGTCCATTGCTCCTCCCTGGCCCCGCCCCTACATGACCAGCAGCTGTCCCAGCACCATCCGGAAGTGCTGCGTGCACCCGGCCAGCTCCCTCACCCGCTCCGTCATCTCCCTCGCCGCCCCGGGTGACGGGTACTGCAGCGCTGCCGTCTTGGTGCTGATCACGATGTCTTTCAGTTTTTCACAGAGCGTGTTGCTGCTCTGTGCCACCCGTGACCTCACCTCCGGCGATTTGGCCTGCCGCGACAGCGTGTCTCCGATGAACACCAGCTTGTGCGCGCTGAGGATGACAAACTTGCTGTGCGCCACGAAGATCTTGGGCGGCTGGTTGGAGTTGACGGCGGTGAAGAAGGCGTCGATGGCGTTCGTCACCGTGGTCACGTTCTGCTCGCACTGCTCCTGGTAGAAGAGGAGGAGCTGGCGGTCACCGTGGCACAGCTTAGATGAGGACGAGCCCCCAGAGCCGTTCTGGCTCAGCTGGTTGGTCACAGGATGGTGTTGGGGCGGAACCCAGCCTGTCATGTCGTTGTTTATTGGCCGGCTGACTTCCTGCTCCAGGCGCTCGAATTGTTTAATCTGAAGGAAGAGAGTAAATTAAATTACCATTTTTGGTGAAGTAGGACGCTTAGTGGGGTAGGAAGCGGACTACACGCATGAAGACCTGAGTTCGATTCCCAGTAACCTGTGTCCCTAGAGGCACCGTTCACCTGCGTGGTCCCAGTTCATCCGGCTGCAAACGCGCACCAGCTTCAGCTGTGGATGTAACCTGTGATGGACCGGTGTCCCATCCAGGTGGAGTCCAAAAGTCTCATCTGTTTCACGCTACAGAACCTGGAGATAAGCATCAACGCCAGCGGGCCTCAGGGTCTATACAGGACTTCATTCGACTGTGTTTCTAAGACGTGGACTGTAATGGAACAGAACAGTGTTGAACTCTTTGGAACCTGATCAGTTCCACTCGACCCTCTTGGACCCCGTTTTTACATAAACTCATCAAAACTAATTCTTTAGTGTTTAAAATGACACTGAGCTCAAACTGCTTCCAGAACACGTCGCGTGTTGTTTCGACCGTTCATTAATTCTTTTTCTGCTGCTTCTCTGGGTCGCGGTGGCAGCAGACCAAGCACCTCATCCTACACTTCCCTAACTCCATAGTAGAGAAGCTTGAATCTTCGACTGGACTGGGTTGCTTGACGCGAGGACGTTTTGCTTCAAATCGCAGAAGCTTCCTCAGCTAAAATTCTTGCTCTGGTGGTCTGACTTCTGTCTTGACTCTTGTAGAGAAGAATAATCAAGAAGTCACAAAAGCTGGAGTTTTAAACCTAACCAGACCCCTCCTACCGAGAGGCAGACTGCTATAAGCTAGTGACTAAACAATAGCTCTAATTAGCACCTATTGTGCTCTAGTTAGCATTCTCCTAATGACAGGGCAGCTGTCCCTCTCCTGATGGCTCCCTTGATGACTCTGCTGATGATGTGAATGACTCATTACCATGAACAAAAGACTATGGAAACCACCTGGACAACTGAGAGCCTACACAGAAACTTCCCTAACTCCTGTACCTCTTCCTGGGGGATGCCATGGCATTCCCAAGCCAGTTGGGAAATATAATCCTTGTGACGTGTCTGGATGACCTCCAGAGGGACACCACCAGGGGGCATCCTTTGACCAATCATTTTTATTTTATTTTTGAGCTGCAATTCTTGAAAGAGGATGGAAGCTTTAATTTCTATGAACCAGAATCCACACCACTCTGTGTTTAGAGGCGAAGTCTGTCAGTAAAATATGACATGAAATAAAATGGAATAAAACAGCTAAAATAACTACAGACACAACTTGACATTTTTACAGACAGATGTTTTTCTTGTCTTCTTCAGATTTCTGCTTTTATTGAACCTGTGCCCATTAATAAAATATGGTGTTAGAAGACTTTCAGAGCACCCCCTGGTGGTAGCTGAGTGTTCATCTGTTTGGGTGTTCTGTTACCTGCTGCTGTTCCAGTTGTGTTTTGTTGTTTTGGATGATGTTGCCTTTTTCCAGCAGCTGCTTTTGGTTTTTCTCAAACTCTTCTTTTCCCTGATGGACAGATGGAAGGACAGACAGACGGACACTTAGGTGGAACCAGACACTTGTACTCAACCCTTTATGCCAAAAGGCTCCACTAGGGGGCCCCATTTCAAAGGCACAAAACTGCAGATATCTGCAGCCTAAATAAATAAACACACACACACACACACACACACACACACACACACACACACACACACACACACACACACACACACACACACACACACACACACACACACACACACACACACATTTATATTTATATTATTAAATATTTTATTATTATATTATTAAATATGTATATATTAATATAAATAAATAATATATAAATAAGTACTGAAAAATAATGACTAAACTGCAGGCCACGCCCACTACGCTACCTTGGCATGTGCAGCCGTCAAGGTTTGGGCGGGAAAATGTAATGACGCCACAGCAAAACGCTGCATGGATGAGTCATTTCACAGCAGTTTGTTCTAGAGGTGGGCGATACCGGGAATTTTGGTATTGATCCGATACCAAGTAAATACAGGCCCAGTATCACCGATATCGATACCGATACTTTTTCATATTTAAGCTTCATAGATCCAAAGGACCCAAAAGACCTACGATAGAGTTTCGCCAAACATTGTACATGACAGCAAAATACTTTATTATCACAATCAACATTTTTGTTTAAAAAATATCACAACACAACTTGAAACAAAATCTCCTGAGGTAGAGGGCTGACAAACCACAATACTCTCTGTCACACAGCACAGAGCAACGCTGCTCTTACAGAGAGTAGACTTTGATGAATCTGTGCGCAGCAGTCAGTGCGTGCGGGAGAGAAAAAAAAGCTTGAGTATCGATCTTTTTACATGAGGATCATTCAATATCAATACCAGAATTGGTATAGATACTATCGATATTAGGATCGATCCGCCCACCACTAGTTCATTCTGGAGGCTGAAATGGGATGCGAACAGAACCCACCTGGTCCAGCTGATCAGGAGGGGAGCAGAACTAGAAAAGGTGCACAGACGATGTGCACGAGGACCAAGTCTTAAACCACTGATGTATAAAAACTAAAACTGTTCATTCAGTCACGTTTCCTAACTGAATGATGAGTTTGGTGACTAACTGACTCTGTTACTGCAGTGAATTCTGGCCTCTAGTGGTGACTGTGAGGTACTGCAGAGGCACATTTTTAGCTTTTTAGGACTTTTTCCTTTAACTTCAAATATCAAACATTCAGGGTAAAATAGGTTGTTTGAATTTTTTTCAAGTAAACTCTGGAAAATTTAATTTACAGAAACTGGTTTGTACCATTTGAGATTTTTCACATTTATGTTTTTGCAAGTTCTTGTTCATATTTATCTGTACAACAGCTTTTGAACTAATGTAACTGGAAATTATATACGAGGGCTGTCAATAAAGTAACGGTCCTTTTTATTTTTTTCAAAAACTATATGGATTTCATTCATATGTTTTTACGTCAGACATGCTTGAACCCTCGTGCGCATGCGTGAGTTTTTCCACGCCTGTCGGTGACGTCATTCGCCTGTGAGCACTCCTTGTGGGAGGAGTCGTCCAGCCCCTCATCGGAATTCCTTTGTCTGAGAAGTTGCTGAGAGACTGGCGCTTTGTTTGATCAAAATTTTTTCTAAACCTGTGAGACACATCGAAGTGGACACGGTTCGAAAAATTAAGCTGGTTTTCAGTGAAAATTTTAACGGTTGATGAGAGATTTTGAGGTGATTCTGTCGCTTTAAGGACTTCCCACGGTGCGAGACGTCGCTCAGCGCTCTCAGCCGCCGTCGTCAGCCTGTTCAAGCTGAAAACCTCCACATTTCAGGCTCTATTGATCCAGGACGTCGTGAGAGAACAGAGAAATTTCAGAAGAAGTCGGTTTCAGCATTTTATCCGGATATTCCACTGTTAAAGGAGATTTTTTTAATGAAAGACGTGCGGACGGATCCGTGCGTCGGGACGCAGCCGACGCGGTGCGGCGGCACAGGAAAAACACCTCCGTGTTGATAACCATTTGTAAAATCCAGGCGACTTTTGATGGCTTTCAGTGGAGTGAGTATATGAGAAATTGTTTAACAGGAGGACATGTTCCAACTTGTCCTTAAGGCTTTCAACAGAGGTGTTTTTCCTGTAGCGGAGCGTCGCGGCGGCTGCGTCCCGACGCGCGGACCCGTCCGCACGTCTTTCATTAAAAAAATCTCCTTTAACAGTGGAATATCCGGATAAAATACTGAAACCGACTTCTTCTGAAACTTCTCTGTTCTCTCACGACGTCCTGGATCAATAGAACCTGAAATGTGGAGGTTTTCAGCTTGAACAGGCTGACGACGGCGGCTGAGAGCGCTGAGCGACGTCTCGCACCGTGGGAAGTCCTTAAAGCGACAGAATCACCTCAAAATCTCTCATCAGCCGTTAAAATTTTCACTGAAAACCAGCTTAATTTTTCGAACCGTGTCCACTTCGATGTGTCTCACAGGTTTAGAAAAAATTTTGATCAAACAACGCGCCAGTCTCTCAGCAACTTCTCAGACAAAGGAATTCCGACGAGGGGCTGGACGACTCCTCCCACAAGGAGTGCTCACAGGCGAATGACGTCACCGACAGGCGTGGAAAAACTCACGCATGTGCACGAGGGTTCAAGCATGTCTGACGTTAAAACATATGAATGAAATCCATATAGTTTTTGAAAAAAATAAAAAGGACCCTTACTTTATTGACAGCCCTCGTATATATATATATACACAAACTGTCAGATTCAAATTCTACAGGTGTTTGTCTCTTTTAGAAGAAAGTTGCAGGTGTTAGCCACGCCCACTGGTCAAAGCTTTTGCTTCAATTAATTGAGTTCCAATATGTGCAGGTGTGGAATTATTGGTTTCAGCTGTGATGTTATTTAACAGAAAAAAAAGAAGCTAAAAGTGACTTTGCACAATTAAAATGACTTTAAATAATTGGTGAATTGTCTCTGTTTTAAAATATCATGCTGCTCGTTAATTGGCAGTGGCCACTTTATTAGGCACGGGTTTCTGCCCAATCGAGCGTCTGATTAATGTATGCGTTTACGACTTCGGAGGGTTCAGTTTGGTGTTTGTAACCTTTCGTGTGTTAAGCGGTAAAACTCGCTGTACCTGCAGGTGGACGTAGTCGTAGTCCTCCATCCAGCCCTCCTCCGTGGTCTCGTACGGCCGCTCCACTCCGCCTTCTTCTTCTGTGGCCGTAAACTTTGGCGGTGAAGGGAGCGGCCGTGACTGAATGTTGACCTTCTCCCCTCCTTGGTAGCTCCCGTTTCCTGACCCGGTCATGTGACCACTGATCTCGCCGGGGATAGGAGGAAGCGGCTGCTGCTGCTGACGATTGGTCCGTTTGAAGAGCAGTGAGCCGTTACCGTGGAGGAAGGAGGCGAGCTGCTTGGCGTCGTCTGGAATTCCGCGTGCCGTCATGATGAGTCGGTCCAAGTCGTCGCCACCTGGTGGCGGTGCTGTGAGCACCGCGGGCGACCAGGAAATGGCGTCTAAACTCTGACTGTGATGGATTAGACTCTGGAAGACCTCCTCCATCTTTCCCACCTGACGGCCCAGTTTGGACTGCAGCGAGCGGTCCGTGGCCTGCGCGGCATTCGCCACAGCTCCCCGCGCAAACTCCAGGAAGTCCCGTACTGTAGCTCGCACCCGGTCGGCTGCCTGGTGGATCGCAGGGAGGTTCCCTTCCAGGTGGGCCGGACTTCGCCAGTTACCCGTGATGAACGACATCATGAGGGACACACTGGACTCGACAGCCTGCTGCAGGCGCGTCAAACGCTCCATGGCCTGCTCCAGGTCCAAGACGAGGGGTTTCCCAGACGCGGAGCTGGCGGGAAGCGAGGACGAGGCGTCTCGGACAGGAACCATGTCTAAGGAAGAAGAGGAGTGGCTGCTCCTGGTGCTTCCCGTGCTGGACGCGGACAGACGCTTGAAGGACACGCTCAGGTCCTCGCTCGTGGACTGAGCATCACGAACCACCTGCAGGAGAAATAAAATCATTCATGAATCCTTCACAACATCACAACATCAAACACTTAATTTAATTCATTTCATTATATAGTGTCAAAACACAAAGTTCGTCTTGGATTTGCCTCTTAATCGGACCGGTTCTTGTCGACCTGAAATCACTGCGTCACCAATATCAGCTGACAAACACATAAACCACGTTGAAAATACTGTAACGGGAACAAAAGGTGGAACCAGATCATAACCCCGAGTTCTCCAGCAGTTTCCTCAAACACCTCCAGACAAAACCGCGTCAGAATCCATCAATTGGTTCTAGAGATCCAGCTTTCAGGCAGGTTCAGGACTAGGGTTGGGTATCGAGAACCGGTTCTTTTTGAGAATCGTTAAGAAATGACTCGATCCACCGACATCAATAGACTTTTTGCTTAACAATTCCCTTATGTTCAGAGCGGCTGTAGTTTTTGAGGGTGTTTTATTGGGTAAATGATCATTTCTCTACATTGATTACAGACCCTGCAGCGGGTTTGTAATCAACCGCTTCTGTAACGGCTCCGCTTTGAAGCTGAAGCAACGAAGCGGTGCTCCGACCCACTGCGTTACTGGCTCTCTGCTTCGCTGCTTTTCAGAAGTGGCAGGTTCGCTTCTTAACCCCTCTCAAAGCCATTTTAAAATGTCAATTGTGACTCACTTTTGTGTGGATTAAAGTCACTAATTAGGACTCTTGTCTTGTTGCAGGCAAGAAACAATGGTCGTCCTCCGCTCTCTGCCGAGTCAAGTTAGAAAGACAAAGTCAGGTCAGAATTAATAACTTCAAAGCGAATCACCGTTTTAAATCAAATGACACCTCTTTCCGAACGCTGCAATACAGACAACAAACCAAAACATTTGAGACGTCGTCAAAATGAGACGTCCGTGTTTTATGAATTACATCCTGACGTGCAGCACAGCCGGCTGAGTTCAGCTCAGAGGCTATAGAGTTAGTTTGTGTCACTAATATCTGAAAGGAAATGCTTTTGACAAAAACTACATTTTGTTTATTTCTATTTATGGCCAAAGATCAAAAACTCCAGTGACCAATTTCATATTTATTTACTTTAAGTCTCAATAAAATGTTGTTGGCATAGAAAACCTGTAAAGCCTACTTTTAGTACACAGAAAATTCACAAGAGGTATTGATAAGGAACTCGATAAGGAATTGGATGGATAAGCGGAATCAATAATGGCATCGATATCGATAAAATCTTATCAATACCCATCCCTATTTGGGATATTATCGCCTTCCTCTTCTTTCATGGTGTAAAAACAGGGATTGAAAAATCAACGTTTTTAGTGGATTTCTGTTTTTGTTTTGTTTTTTGTCAGTTGCATTTTTGAGATCAGTGATCAGTAGAAAGCGCAAGAAGCATTCAGTGTTGAACTGTTTTTGTCATCAGGCACTCTGGACAGCTAGTAAGGGGTCCTCGGGGTCTTTGAGCCGTGAGCGCACTCCTTTTTCTCTTAATCTTTCCTTGCTAACCTTTATAGAGCATATGTTTGTGAGTAATATTCACCTTTGTATGTTAAACTGACTTGTCATGTCTTTTGAAACAGTTGATAATTGTGTTTTATAACTTAAAAACGAGAGCGATGCTAACGCGTTAGCATGTCTAAGTTAGCATGAGAGTCAAATCCATTACAAATTGTAATATTCATTTCTTTCTATTTATGTATTGTAATCATAACCTAATAAAAACTAAAACAACAACGGACAATATGATGTTCGTTCAAAAAGGAGTGGGAAGAAGTCTAAACTTAAAGTCTAAACTTCCCTGCTTCCTTAAAAGCACTATTGTTAATAATAATAGTAGCAACAGCAATAATACTAATAATAATGCTACAATTTTAGAAAAAGACAGACAAAAAAAGAACCTGATGAAACACATCAAACATAAAACCAACTAACAATGAACATAAATAAATAAATAAATATAGAAATAAATAATAATGGTTTCTTGTGACTGTCACAGCTCCACTTCATCCCTGTATCCTGTGAAAACACATTCTTTACATTTTGAATGTTTGGATGCTGCTCACACACTGTTCCACCGTCTCTCACCCGCACAGAATGAAATGCAGAATCGTTTCTTGTTTGTATGGATTTTTATTAATTTTGAAGTTGTTTTTCCCTCTGTTATTTCTCCCCGGTTCTTTTACGTAAGATTCTGCCTCTTACCAAAAACCAAACCATTGTATTCCTCATTTTGAGTTTATGAAAGGTCACGTCAAAAACCAGGTCTGGGACCCTCACGGACAGTGTCCATCTTGTAAAAACAAAACAAAAACAAACAAACCTAAAATGAGTCATACAGCACTTTTTATACCTTGTAGGTGTTAACAACAGGTGTGGTTTAGTGTCACATTTCTAATGTTACTGGCTATCACCAACAGGGGGAGCTCTCCCTGTATCTGAAACCTGGACACATGCTGAAGTAAAACTTAACTTATATTTCTCAGAACTTCCAAACAACACAAATACTTGATAGCTCACATAAAACAAAGAATTAGCACAGATATTATCTAACACCTCTTAATGACATTTCTCCTTTTTCTGTATGTTTCTGTATGGTGTTTGGTAAAAGGTTATTTTTTGCTTTGTGCAAGATCTACTGTTTGGAATTTTACTATGTCTGTTAATTTTAATATTTTTGTCTTTAAGAAGAGTGAGTCTGGTCTTGATAGTGACATTATGAGTGACCCATACTGTCCTTTTTTGAAGAATAGTTAGTGTTTTTATTGAACTCGGGTAGTTTTGGCCTCAGATCTCTACACGGTCATTGAAATCCGGTCAGACGGTGGAACAGTGTAGGATGTGGAGGGATTTGTAATCCAGAACATGTTTTGCTTTGTTTAAATACTGAAATGCTTCTTGATAATTTGATTTGTATATATTTCATGTGTGGTTTCCAACTGATTTTCTCATCTGTTATTGCTCTAAGAAATTTATTTTCATCAACCCTTTCAGTCTTTTTCAAGTTTAAGTTTTTTTTTTTTCTCACCAAAATGGACGCTGCACTCACTGCAGTTTATTTTCTAGAATAGCCCCAGATTGTATTTCAGAGCTTCTATCAATCCCCCCCCCCCCCCCCCGCCCCAAAAATTTTGGGTTTCAGCTTTTTTTTTTTTCTCTCACCACTTTCATCCCTGTAAAAACCATGTCAACATTTTCACAAGTGTGAAATTTTGTACCAGAAGAAGAAGCAGATTCCTGAACTACTTTAGGATCTTGAGGGACGTTGAAGTCCTCCAGTTTGTTTTAGCCACCGGACACTTTAGTCAAAGAATAAAAGCGGGGGCGTGCACACGCACCTCAGTCAAAGTGGCACTGATGACGGGTTCACGTTGTAACCAGAGACTTGACTGCTGTAGATGGTTTTGGTCCAAGTATTTCAAGTATTATTATGATTATTAGCAGTAGTTTATTTTTAATCTGTGTCACTGAGATAAAAGGCTGAAACATGGGACTGTTCCTTTAAATGTCTCACCTGAGGTGGGACGTCGTAGACGTACTGCTCCCCTCTGTCGCTTCCTCTCTCCTCCCGCTCACGGGGGATGTCGTACACGTCCCGTGTCGTGTGACCGCCGGCGGTTCGCAGGCTCGCCGGGATGTCGTAGATCTCTCGAGGAAGCAGCCCGACTCCCCCCTTGTCGCCGTGGAAATGCTTGTCTGCGAGGATAGGGGGCGGGACGTCGTACACATCCTCTGGAATCGGCGGCTCGTCGTCATCGTCGTCGTTCAAGTTGTTGAGCAGATACGGGCCGAGGGCACTGCTGTTGCCAGGAGCAACGGGAAGTTGTGGCTTCAGTTTGGGGAAGTGGGGCGGTACGTCGTAGGTCTCCTCTCTGATTGGCTGAGTGTCAGGGACATCTTTACTGACAGATGGTGGAAAATCATAGACCTGGAGCAAAACACATTTTGATGGGAGTTGACGTCACTTCGTTCACAAACATCAACCTGAATCTTTTTAAAGGTTTGTCTGCACAAATGATGAGAAAAACAGAAAAAACAAGATGTTGCAGAACAACTGGTCGATGACGCAACTGTAGAGCCACAGAAGCAACATGAGCATCAGAGGACTTTTTTTGTCTACATTTTCCTTCATGTACATTTTCCAAACTACTCCAAAATCTAACCCCCTCCAGATATCTGTCCAAGTCATATTCACACCATGTTTGAAGGACATCTGTCCAGCTGTTTTTGAGTTATCTCGTCCAGACACACACACACACACGCGGCTGCCCGTTGCTTGTTTCCTCAACATATCGTGACCGAATGTTCGTCTGGAGTTTCTCTGGGTTTAGAAGAAAATGAGTGTTTGTGTCTGACTTCCAGGTTCTCTGTTTCTTTATCTGACCTTCAAATTATATCTCATCTTTCAATCAGTTTCAATCACTGATCAATAGCATCACTTGCATCCTGAGGGAATGTCGGCTATGACATCTTGTCCATGTGGTATGCTTCTCTGGTCGTGATCCAGCACGTTGGTGCCTCAGTGTTGAGGACCTCAGAGACTGGAGAAGGTCGAAACAGATAAAAGTGACCAAAGACGCCTGTTCAGTTGTAGTTTGGATGAAACACTTTGACCTCGTGTCAGTTATGAGGTCGCGTTTTTGTTCATCTTTGAAAAGAGGAAACAGGCCGTCAGTTTAAAGACACATCGTCCATCTTCTTTAACCGAAGATCAAGTCCAAAGTGGTGGTTAGATGTTCTGAGTGTCAGTAAGTGCAGGAAATCACTGACACACAAACCAAAATCCTCTCTTCCTGCACCTCAGGCTCACGTTTCTTTCAGGGAGAGACTCTCGGACACGTGGACTCTGAGGGTCATACCATTTGCTGCGCGTTCTTGTCTGTGCTTGCTGGGATGTCATACACATCCTGACCACCAGAGGGACCCTTCACCACCATGGGAGGAGTATCATAGACCTACACACAGAAGAAGACTGTCCTGAGTCATGATGGAGAAACAAACACACACACACACACACACCAACACCAACCACACTGTGGACACACGCACACACACACCAACACCAACCACACTGTGGACACACACGCGCACACACACACCGCGCACACACACACACGCGCCAACCACCCTGTGGACACATACACACCAACCACACTGTGAACACACACACGCGCCAACCACCCTGTGGACACATACACACCAACCACACTGTGGACACATACACACGCGCCAACCACCCTGTGGACACATACACACGCGCCAACCACCCTGTGGACACACACACACACACGCCAACCACACTGTGGACACACACGCCAACCACACTGTGGACACACACACCAACCACACTGTGAACACACACACCAACCACACTGTGAACACACACACCAACCACACTGTGGACACGCGCACGCGCGCACCAACCACACTGTGGACACACACACACACCAACCACATTGTGGACACACACACACACACACACACACCAACCACATTGTGGACACACACACACACACACACACCAGCCACACTGTGGACACGGACACACACACACACCAGCCACACTGTGGACACGGACACACACACACCAACCACACTGTGGACACGGACACACACACACCAACCACACTGTGGACACGGACACACACACACCAACCACACTGTGGACACACACACACACACCAACCACACTGTGGACACACACACACACCAACCACACTGTGGACACACACACACACACACACACACACACCAACCACACTGTGGACACACACACACACACACACACACACACACACACACACACACACACACACACACACACACACACACACACACCAACCACACTGTGGACACACACACACACCAACCACACTGTGGACACACACACACCAACCACACGTGCGCAGTGGTCTGACCTGTGTGCTGTACTGCTGGCGGGTGGGTGGGACATCGTAGATGTCGTGTTGCGTTGGAGGCTGGTGTCTGGGTGGAACGTCGTACTCATCCTGATCCGATTTGATTGTGTTGTAGATGTAAACCTGCCCCACTCGAGTTGGAACCACAACCTGAAAAAGATTTTTTGTTGTTTTAAATTGATCATTTATGTATCACTGACTGTTTGATCAGAAATGCTGAGACCAACTTTGTTTTATAAGAGATTTATAGGACAGATTTTAGTCCTTAAATCAGTTTTAATCACAAACCCACAACATAAACCTCTAGTAAAATCAGATTATTTCATCATAAAATAAAACTTTAAATCAGAAGCACTTGAATTGTTTCATGTCCGAGTAAAATTTATTACAGAATTTAGTATAGAAACTGTAAAAAAAAAAAAAAAGTAATTATCACCAGATTAACAAATTTTGGACGGCCCATGAACTAATCATGTGCTGAACACTCATTTTATTCTTCATCAACATTTTACATTTTTCCAGAGTTTGTAAAATTCCAAAAAAAAAGAAGAAAAATTGTGCTTTTCAGTGCAGCTGTGAAGCCTGAAATAACTCAGTTGATACCAACAGTCACATGACAAAAATTCTGTGAATATTCAAATGAACGAGCGAGAGAGAGAGAGAGAGAGAGAAGAATAAAACCAAGTGAGTGAAGCTCCGCCCACTTTTTTACTCATTGTTAGTTGGAAGCACTTGGAAATTTTTGTTGTACAGATTCAATTTTAATTTTTTTCAATTGAAATAAATTATTGAATAAATAAATTGACATTAATGCACAAATAACATTTTTGAGTTATATTTACCTCCACTAATAAAGTTTGAAGCAGTTAAGTTTTTGCCCCTGTTTGTTTGTTTGTTTGTTTGTTAACAGCTTGGAGCCCACAATTGTTCATATATTGTTACTCAATTAATTCAATCAATTTTATTTATATAGCGCCAAATCACAACAAACAGTTGCCCCAAGGCGCTTTATATTGTAAGGCAAGGCCATACAATAATTACGTAAAAACCCCAACGGTCAAAACGACCCCCTGTGAGCAAGCACTTGGCGACAGTGGGAAGGAAAATCTCCCTTTTAACAGGAAGAAACCTCCAGCAGAACCAGGCTCAGGGAGGGGCAGTCTTCTGCTGGGACTGGTTGGGGCTGAGGGAGAGAACCAGGAAAAAGACATGCTGTGGAAGAGAGCAGAGATCAATCACTAATGATTAAATGCAGAGTGGTGCATACAGAGCAAAAAGAGAAAGAAACACTCAGTGCATCATGGGAACCCCCCAGCAGTCTAAGTCTATAGCAGCATAACTAAGGGATGGTTCAGGGTCACCTGATCCAGCCCTAACTATAAGCCTTAGCAAAAAGGAAAGTTTTAAGCCTAATCTTAAAAGTAGAGAGGGTGTCTGTCTCCCTGATCTGAATTGGGAGCTGGTTCCACAGGAGAGGAGCCTGAAAGCTGAAGGCTCTGCCTCCCATTCTACTCTTACAAACCCTAGGAACTACAAGTAAGCCTGCAGTCTGAGAGCGAAGCGCTCTATTGGGGTGATATGGTACTATGAGGTCCCTAAGATAAGATGGGACCTGATTATTCAAAACCTTCTAAGTAAGAAGAAGAATTTTAAATTCTATTGTAGAATTAACAGGAAGCCAATGAAGAGAGGCCAATATGGGTGAGATATGCTCTCTCCTTCTAGTCCCTGTCAGTACTCTAGCTGCAGCATTTTGAATTAACTGAAGGCTTTTCAGGGAACCTTTAGGACAACCTGATAATAATGAATTACAATAGTCCAGCCTAGAGGAAATAAATGCATGAATTAGTTTTTCAGCATCACTCTGAGACAAGACCTTTCTAATTTTAGAGATATTGCGCAAATGCAAAAAAGCAGTCCTACATATTTGTTTAATATGCGCATTGAATGACATATCCTGATCAAAAATGACTCGAAGATTTCTCACAGTATTACTAGAGGTCAGGGTAATGCCATCCAGAGTAAGGATCTGGTTAGACACCATGACTCATATCCTGAAAGGGAAGAACTGTGTATTTTCAAGCTCAAAGTCAGGAAAAATCTCAGAATATTGGAAAAATCCCTATCTAACACAATTTTTAAAAATTCATAACTCTGTTATGTAGGATGGTTTAATCTGAATCTGATCCAGATTACAGATTTTGTGCCCATTTAAATTTAATATTGAAAACCCCATTTAATGTATATTTTACATTATATCTTAATCAAATGTGCCCCAATCACTCTTATATTTGAAAGTGAGGTGCAGACTGACACTATCACCTGACAAAGGTTGAGCCTGATCTGATCCCTATTGCAGATTTAGCAGATATTTGACTTTAACATTGAAAAGTCCTTTTGATTGTATTATATTTTATCTTATGAAAAGTCACTTCTAACAGGACTTTGATTGTGAAAATTTTTTCCAAGGTAAAAATTTGTGCAATTGGAAACTCGTGTTGGTGGAGGTTTGTGCTGGACGAGTGCGGGACTCTAGTTTTTGTCATGTGTTGATCCTGAACCTGCAGGACTTGCAGGTGCAGTGAAAGACGGGCCCACAGTGAGCCACCCACAAACTTCACAGACCTAATACTCAAAATCCAAAGTCAAATATGTACAATAATTACATTATTATCAATAAAAGCCATCAATCAGTCTGAGTTGTTATGACTGTGGTGGCCTGCAGGGGTCAGAAGAGACCAACAGGCACTTCCTGTTTGCAGTCGGACTTTAGAACTTCTTCACCCCGAATGAACGCAGACATTAAAACGCCGCAGTAAAAACAGCTCCTGCTGCTGTCGCCGTGGGAACCAGCCTGTCCTATTGTGTGTCTGCTTCAATGAGGTTACATGTTTTCAGAGCGGAGTCCACAAAGCATCCTGGGAAAAGGTCTCAGCTGTGGCTCATAACCTGCTGACAGCAGGTCAAAAGTCAAGGAGCGCCGAGCCTCGATCAATACATCTTGAACAGTAAAAAAGCTGAAAATTATTTACACAAAGAGAAAACTATTAAATCATCATTAATGCTGCAAACACATCAGCAGTTAATGAAAGATTACCGAATGCTTCTGTAGTGCTTTTACCACTTATTTTATATTTGCCTTCATATAATATTTAAACTGATGCACTTTTAAATTCTGTAGTTTCCAAAGAGTTTGAGTTTTTCAAAAGAAACCAGTACATAAAATGTCATCTTATACCCGTTTTATCATTATGACCTTATTGATTCAAAACAGTAATTTTGTGCCTCAAGGTTAAATCCAGCAGTATCCAAAAATGTCTCTGTTTTAAAAGAATAACAAGAAGTAAATAAGTAATAAAAATAGTAATGATAACACATGAAATCATTTTGCTGGATAACATCTGTTTGCTTTAATTATTTTGTTTTTATTTAATGTTTACTTTGATGCAGTTTTAAATTCTGCACTTAGTGCTTTGAAGGAAACCATCAAATGTCATTTCATAACAGTTTTACCATTATGACCTTATTTATTCGTAGTTGTATTTTTGTGGCTCAAGGTCATATCCAGCAGTATGACTTTGAGCCTTAATATTGTTCTAATTTATCCAGGGATTTTTTTTTTTTTTTTTTTAAGAAGCTTGATTTATTACAAGAAAAAAAAAAAAAACACAAATAAACAAAACAGCTATATTGATATAAAAAAGACAATATTTGGATGAACAATCAAAAATTTAAAACAAGAGTTCTTCCTCTGAGGACTGATAATGTTTCCAGTATGCTTGATAAAAACACATTTACTAACTCAAAATATTAAAGGAAATAACATTTAATTAAATTCTCTTCATGGTACGAAGATCTTAAGAGACAAACAAACCTTTTAGAGAAATATTTTAATGCAAATTATGTCCCATATGTAAGGTTTTATCATTATTATTTTAATTTTACTTTATCAGTTTATTTTTTTGTGAGGGAGGACTGAAAAACAGAAGGTCTGTGCAGGACGAGGACAGATGGACAATTCTGTCACACTCACTGACAACTGATCAGAGGAGCTTCATCGATCATACAGTGATCAAAGACTATCAGAAACACAGACACGCCCACCACACACTCTGCCACGCCCTCAAATCTCTGCAGATCCAGAGAACAATACGGATTTACAGCAACGCAGCCCCTTACTGACTTTTCCAGTCTGACCTGGATTTGAACCGCAGACCCTCAGGCCAGAAACAGCTCCCCAAACCCCGACACCTAACTCTAAACATAATCCCTGACCCCAGGCCCCGACCACAAGCCTGGTCCAGAATCACCCCAACCAGAACCAGAAAACCAGTCAGAGTCCACGAGTGAAAAATGTGTCCACTTACTATATATTTACACAAAAAAAAAAAGAAAAAAAAAAAGATTTGAAGAGTTTGTGATTCAAAGTGTTTTTGTGGCTCAGAGAACTTATTTTTGTTTGTTTTATTTTGTCTAAATTGTGGATCTGAATCTCTGTAAAACCTACACTTTGACTGTTCAGTGAGAGAAAAATAAACCTGTGATATAATAATTTCCTAAATGTTTCTCCACCTTCTCTGATTGGCAAAAAGCTTTCAGGAGTATTGATGTGGTTTGGCTGAGTGCCAGATGTGTCCTCCGCACCGTAACAGCACCAATAACTCTGCTTATTGATCAGCTGTCTGTGTGCACTCCAGAGGATGAACACACACACACACACACACACACACACACACACACACACACACACACACACACACACACACACACACACAGCCGCCACCCAACGTGTTTTGATAACATGAATGATGAGGAAAATTCCACACAATTAGTTGTCAAATTGATAATCAATCACTGATGACATAAGAATTAATTGTGGACAAAACTGTATTAATTGATCAACTAAAAGTAAAGTAAAAATGTATTTTATGATTATACTTTCTGAAACTGCACTGTAAACTGAATTATGACTTTGTTGTTGCAGTTCTGGAAATTCAGACGCATGTGCTGTTAGCATGAGGCTAATTCAGAAACATGCATTATTACCTTTTGGCTAATTCCAAAACATTAGGCTAATACTGACACATGCACTCTTAGTATTAGGTTAATTCCAACACATGAGCGATTGGAATTAAGCAAATTCAGACACGTGCTATTAGCATCAGGCTAATTACGGTGCATAAGTTATCTCCACCAACAAAGCTGGGCGGGGGCAATGTTTGTTTGTGAACAGCCTGGAGCCCAAAATTTTTCATATATCGTTATGAAATTCTTTCTGAAGATTCATATCCTGATAGGCAAGAACTGATTCAATTTTCAAGGTCATACTCAGGAAAAATCCCTATCTTTAACATTGAAAGAATTTTGAAAAATGTACGTATTTGTCAAAAAAGATTGAATTTCTTTCATATTTGAGAGCGTTGTGTAGGACGGTATCCTTTATTAACTGACAATGTTTGATGCAGATCTGATCCAGATTACAGATTTTGTGGCCATTTTAAATTTAACATTGAAAACCACATTTAATGTATATTTTACATTATATCTTAATCAAACATGCCCCAATAACTTTCATTTGTGACAATAAGAGACAAACTGCTCCTCCCTTGTATGGCAAATGTGTGACTGTGAGGCATCAATGTAAAGTGCTTTGAGCTTCTGATTCAGATGGAAAGTTTTTATATACACTCAACAAAAATATAAACGCAACACTTTTGGTTTTGCTCCCATTTTGTATTAGATGAACTCAAAGATCTAAAACTTTTTCCACATACACAATATCACCATTTCCCTCAAATATTGTTCACAAACCAGTCTAAATCTGTGATAGTGAGCACTTCTTTGCTGAGATAATCCATCCCACCTCACAAGTGTGCCATATCAAGATGCTGATTAGACACCATGATTAGTGCACAGGTGTGCCTTAGACTGCCCACAATAAAAGGCCACTCTGAAAGGTGCAGTTTTATCACACAGCACAATGCCACAGATGTCGCAAGATTTGAGGGAGCGTGCAATTGGCATGCTGACAGCAGGAATGTCAACCAGAGCTGTTGCTCGTGTATTGAATGTTCATTTCTCTACCATAAGCCGTCTCCAAAGGCATTTCAGAGAATTTGGCAGTACATCCAACCAGCCTCACAACCGCAGACCATGTGTAACCACACCAGCCCAGGACCTCCACATCCAGCATGTTCACCTCCACGATCGTCTGAGACCAGCCACTCGGACAGCTGCTGAAACAATCGGTTTGCATAACCAAAGAATTTCTGCACAAACTGTCAGAAACCGTCTCAGGGAAGCTCATCTGCATGCTCGTCGTCCTCATCGGGGTCTCGACCTGACTCCAGTTCATCGTCGTTGTGCCATACATCCAAGAACATCACCTCATGTTGCAGCAGGATAATGCACGGCCCCATGTTGCAAGGATCTGTACACAATTCTTGGAAGCTGAAAATGTCCCAGTTCTTGCATGGCCGGCATACTCACCGGACATGTCACCCATTGAGCATGTTTGGGATGCTCTGGACCGGCGTATACGACAGCGTGTACCAGTTCCTGCCAATATCCAGCAACTTCGCACAGCCATTGAAGAGGAGTGGACCAACATTCCACAGGCCACAATTGACAACCTGATCAACTCTATGCGGAAGGAGATGTGTTGCACTGCATGAGGCAAATGGTGGTCACACCAGATACTGACTGGTATCCCCCCCCCAATAAAACAAAACTGCACCTTTCAGAGTGGCCTTTTATTGTGGGCAGTCTAAGGCACACCTGTGCACTAATCAGCATCTTTTCTCCCTCAGCCCCAACCAGTCCCAGCAGAAGACTGCCCCTCCCTGAGCCTGGTTCTGCTGGAGGTTTCTTCCTGTTAAAAGGGAGTTTTTCCTTCCCACTGTAGCCAAGTGCTTGCTCACAGGGGGTCGTTTTGACCGTTGGGGTTTTACATAATTATTGTATGGCCTTGCCTTACAATATAAAGCGCCTTGGGGCAACTGTTTGTTGTGATTTGGCGCTATATAAAAAAATTGATTGAATTGATTGATTGATATGGCACACCTGTGAGGTGGGATGGATTATCTCAGCAAAGGAGAAGTGCTCACTATCACAGATTTAGACTGGTTTGTGAACAATATTTGAGGGAAATGGTGATCTTGTGTATGTGGAAAAAGTTTTAGATCTTTGAGTTCATCTCATACAAAATGGGAGCAAAACCAAAAAATGTTGCGTTTATATTTTTGTTGAGTGTAAATGCATGCAGTCCACTTATTACCATTGGGCTAATCCCATTACAAATATGACCAATGGGCTAATCCCGATACAAATGTTATTACCACTGGGCTAATCCCAGTGCAAATGTTATTTCCGTTGGGCTAATCCAGATACAAATGTTATTACTATTGGACTAATACCGATACAAATGTTATTACCACTGGGATAATCCCATTACAAATGTTATTACCACTGGGCTAATCCCGATACAAATATTACTAGCATTGGGCTAATACCAATACAAGTATTATTTCCATTGGGCTAATCCAGGTACAAATTTTATAAGCATTGGGCTAATCCCAATACAAATATTATTAACACTTGGCTAATCCTGATACAAATGTTATTACCATTGAGCTAATCCCGATACAAATGTTATTACCATTGGACTAATCCTGATACAAATGTTATTACCATTGGACTAATCCTGATACAAATGTTATTAACACTGGGCTAATCCTGATACAAATGTTATTACCATTGGGCTAATCCCGATACAAATGTTATCAGCATTGGGCTAATACCAATACAAATGTTATTAACACTAGATAATCCCAATACAAATGTTATTACCATTGAGCTAATCCTGATACAAATGTTATGAGCACTGGGCTAATCCCGATACAAATGTTATTAACACTGGGCTAATCCCTATACAAATGTTAGGTAGAAATGTTATTAGCATTGGGCTAATTCTGAGGTGTACGGCGCTTGTGGTGAGTGCAGTCACCACCATATTCACTCTGAGTCCAAAGGTCAGCAAGGTCACGGTAATTTGAATACGTTGCTCTTCGTGACGTTCCGCGGTGACAGAGTGAAGCAATGAGCCACGGAACACAACAGGTGTAAGACGACTGGTGACAACATGAACTCAACTCATCCTAAATATATTCCCCTTTAAACGGTTTGAGGAAACAGAAACAGAGATAATCCTCTGACGTATGTGTGCACGCAGGCCGACAGCAGGAGGCTCAGCACAAAGTGGAATATTTGTCAGTTGGCATGTTGTTACTTGAAGCAGAAGTCAATGTTGAACAGATGACCTTCGCTCTGAGAAACGTCCCTCCGCCCTCAGCCCGTCCTCTCTCCACCAATCACAGCGTGACACATTAGACAGCAGGGCGTCGGCTTCAGTCTGCAGCGAGCAGGAATCTCCACAGTAACTGAAGCTCTGAGCTTCAAAATGACCAACGTGACCATGCAGAGCGAAAAATAGCCCGAGTGAGCCGCAGCTGCAGCCGAGGAGACCGAAATAAACCTCTGCAGCACAGATGGCAAGTTCACACAGGAACGTGGGTAAAAAGAACGACGCTCAGGAGGGCCAGAGCCGCTTCCAATCCAGATCACAGCTGCACATTCACACCGCTTTGGTTCTACTCCCCCCCCCTTAAAAAAAAAAAAACAATACAGTCAACAGAGTCCCAGAAACCAGGCTTTAATTTCAAATCCAGATAGAACCAGGAACTTCACATTTATGAGGCAAACACTGGATTCACATTATACACTTTACCATCTGAATCAGAAGCTCAAAATGCTTTACAACGATTTCTGTGTAGGTTCTCAGTTGTCCAGGTGGTTTCCATATTAGAGAAGCTTGAATCTTCGACTGGACTGGGTTGCTTGACGCGAGGACGTTTTGCTTCAAATCACAGAAGCTTCCTCAGCTAAAATTCTTGCTCTGGTAGTCTGACTTCTGTCTTGACTCTTGTAAACAGAAGCCACAAATGCTGGAGTTTTAAACCTAACCAGACCCCTCCTACCAAGAGGCCGACTGCTATAGGCTAGTGACTAAACAATAGCTCTAATTAGCACCTGTTGTGCTGTATTAAGCACCCTCCTAATGACAGGGCAGCTGTCCCTCCTAATGATGGGACGGAAGTCTCTCCTGATGGCTCCCTTGACGACTCTCCTGATGACTTGAATGACTCATTACCATGAACAAAAGACTGAAACTGCTTTGACTTGAGTACCACATTGTAAACAGGGGACAAAGCGTGTCTCAGACCCCTCCCCGGTTAAGGCTGGGTTTCAGCTGTTTCACATAGAATGTCTCTTTGACCCCTCTTTCAAACCATTTCTTCTCTGTGGCTAAGATTTTAGTCTAATCTAAACTTTACAACGATGCCTTACATTCACCCTTTCACACACTGATGCCAGGGTGCTGCCATGCAACTCACTAACTACACACCGGGAGCAACTTGGGGATTGTGGACCTTGCTCAAGGGCTTGTAGTGACTGTCTCATTAGAGAAATCGTCAGCTCATACTGTTTAAATTATGAAAATACTATTTGAAGATATCCTCACTGTAGTTTGGACCATTTTATATTTTTGATTTCAAAATTCTGATTAGACTTTAATATTTCACAAAATGAGATCATCTGGACATCTTTTAGTAACATGTAAAATGATGATGAACAGTTACATCATCGCACATCATCTAGAACTTTAAAGAAACTTGAAGTTGTTGGTCAAAACTAGAGCCGCTTAATATATTTGTTGACGATGATATCGGCTGATATGAGCCTTTCACAAACACATCAGATCTGTGCTGTTGTTACAAGTATGAAAACTTTTTTTTTTTTATTTTACCAAATGTAGAATGTTGAAAATCATTGGAGTTTTGTGTTTTTCGTACAGCAGGAAGTGCTGCAATGCCACTGGTTACATACAGTGCTGTACAGTATGGCTGGGACCCCATCACCACTTGGTCACAGCTACAACAGACAAAGGCAAAGCAACCAGCTGCCAATCACTGTCAATCAGAATGGGTGTTTTACAGAGACAAGGGTCAAGTGGTTGCAAATGCCACCAGCTCGGTTAAGCTAGGCCAACATAGATGAAAAGTCTATTTTATGCAAATGTTGAGTGATGAGACACAGCGACTTCCAATCCAAGTGAAGGCAGCTGTTGATGTATGCCGTTTGTTATGTTTATACTTATTTCTAATAAAGCTCATGTTGAAACTGTAAAACATCAAAACATCAAGCCTCAGTTACATTTCTTTGGCATCACTGATATATATATATATAATATGTGTGTGTGTGTGTATTCAGTATTGTATTGTACAAATTTTTTGCTTTCTAATATCGGTATCTGTCCCCCAGAAATCCATATCGGTTGCACTCTCATCAATATGTTAAAATTGAAAAAGCTGGAGGACAGCAGAAATGTCTTGAACACCAACTAAAAGTCCATTTGTGGAAACGTCTGGATATCGTCTTCCTGGAGGACTGGAAACCTTCATCACAAAAATCTCAGTGTGAATGTTCTTATACAGAAATAACTATAATTTAGTGTGTAGATGCTGTCAAATGTGGCTCTGATGCCTCAGAACATATTTTCAATTAGAGCCTGAGTGATATGGATTTTTGGGGGCCTATACAGATGGTAGGAAGTTAAAAACAAGATATATCTGCTGATATACATAAAAAATGCTAATGATTCCTATCATTTTGTTATCAAATCGTTATGACAAAGAAATGAGAGGTTTGATGTTTTACAGTTTAAACATGAACTTTACTCTGAATATTATGAAGAACTATAAATATGGCCAACCTCTGTCTCTTCTTGTTAATGTGACCAGGGGCTGATGGGGGCTCCAGCCATACATGACATCATTGTAAACGAGCGCCTCCTGCTGGACAAAGCCAAAGTGCTTTTTGGCATTGTTTATTTACTAATACAATAATGCAAAAATATGTTTGTGAAAGGCTCATATCAAGTGATATTATTGCTCAACTGATATGTAAACTGGTAAACGTTCATGTAGCTGTACTGTTAGCTAACTTCAGCGAGTGTATGACAAACTATTTAGTTGTTTTTAAAGAATCTTTAACCCTGCAGTTGTGACATCCAACAACGTAGAACAGGAACCATAAAATGTCACCAAACGTCCTGCGCCACACGTTTGTGATGGCACGCGTATGAAATGTTGGCTGTGAATTCCTTGTGCAACCGCGGCCTTTCACAGCTGGCCACCAGCAGACAGCTGGAGTCTGAGACAGACTGAGACGGAGACACTGTCCAGCTATGTGTGGCACGCGGCACCACACAGTGCACGGGGGTCTTAACAGATTAGCGCACGGGGAAGTGGGGGGGGGGGGGGGGTCGCCATGACTCCCGGAGTGTGCCAACAAACACTCAACCCCCCACTGGACTGGATTCCAGCGCCACATGGCAGGTCTGTGTCTGTCTGGCAGTTCCTGTCAAACCCAGACAGTCTGACTCACCTCAGGACTGCAGAAACACGGAGACATTTCATAAAAAACATATTGATTAGCACATGAGGGCATCAGGTCCAAGCCCACAGAAGACTACAGGCTCGTCTGCAAACGCCATCTTCACCCTTCAGAACTCCACAGCACCGATCAATCCCAACAGAATCAGATCTAGTGCTGGAGTCACTCAAACCATTGCTGACTGTGACCAGCAGGGGTCAGCGACCTGCCCGACCCGGGTACTAAAAACCATCTACCCAGCTGGTCCAGCCAAAGATCAAACCACTGGAATGACCCCCATGAGATGAATCTGCATTACTGTGATACTTTGGATGAATCACCACAGTTACCACAGTGCAGGCGGTTTGTTGTCGTGTGCAGACGCACTGCCCCGAATAAACCCACTGACCTTTGACCTCAATGGCCCTGAACACTGTAAAGCAATGACTGCATTTAAAATGAACCAAAAACATGGCACCGACACTCTGCAACAACTAATCATCTTCCTGCCAACGCCATGGCAACAGCAACAACAACAATGATACAAAAAACTAGTTTCCAATTCTACAAATTTTTACCTTGGAAAAAATTTTCAAGGTCAAAGTCCTGTGAGAAGTGACTTTTCATAAGATAAATTAGATGTGATCAAATGTCAGGAGGATGTATTTAGTTCATGCACTTCAGTCAAGGTTTTTTCCCCAACTTTTTCAGTTACGTTTCACAGAACATTGGTTTTCTCTGCTTTGCACAATTTGTCACTGCTTTTTGGCACTTGGCAAACAGGCATAAAATTGGAGCCTCCATCCAATTTTGGTGATGTAGATAAATCCGTAACAGAAAAATGAGAGTGATTGAAAATGTGCATCAAATGGGCTTTTCGATATTAAATTCAAATGTCCACAAAATCCACAATCTGGCTCAGATCTGGTTCAAACTTTGTCAGCTGATAGTGTCAGTCTGCACCTCACTTTCAAATATGAGAGTGATTGGGGCACATTTGATTAAGATATAATGTAAAATATACATTAAATGGGGTTTTCAATATTACATTTGAATGGCCACAAAATCTGTAATCTGGATCAAATCCGGATCAAACTTTTGTCAGTCGATAAATGATACCATCCTACATAACGCCCTCAAATATGAATGAAATGTGATCTTTTTTGACAGAATTATGAATTAAAAAAAAAAATTCATTCAATGTTAAACGACGTGACGCACTGAAATCATAACAATTTAGTTTTAGTCTGTTAGTGACCATCTGATGATCCACAGGATTACTTTGTGACCGGTTTCAAGGTATACGGCATTCGCAGCTACGGAGACGTCCCTCGGGTCTTTCTGACGGGTGACGTAGGTACTAGGAGCGTCCCAGCGTGCGCTTCAATGGAATGTAGCTGATAACGTTAAGAACGGCAGCACAGATTAATTCCAAAGTTTACACACGTGTGACGACGACTCGTTTTTAAGTGATAACTGTTCATTTTGATGCAGCCACAGTAAAAGCAGCAGCTGTGAGAAGGTTTAGTGCAGCTGTGGCAATTAGTTAAAATGATAATAAGTGTTGTATATAACTGTGAAAAATTCTGTGAAAAAAACTGTGAAAATGATCTCTGACTGTGGAGCCAAGTGAGGATGAGTGGACCGGTCCATGGGTGGCAATCGCAGTTGTGATCACGCGCTGCGATTGCCACCCATGGACCGGTCCACTCATCCTCACTCGGATCCACAGTCAGTGATCATTTTCAAGTTCCACTCAGCCAGAGAATAATGTCCAGGTCCACTTGCTCTCAGGTTGTCCGATCGCAGCTCTGCCTTGTGCCACGTTAGAGAGTCCATTATCTCCTGAACATAGTGTCTTCTGAGTTTTTCCAATAGGAGACATACATCTGCGTGTCCAGGCACGTCCATGATCACAGCTTCAGTAAACCAGCATCCTGTGACACAAACAGCAGCATCACCACACTAAGTTCCAATATCCGACAGTGTTTTTGGGTGAATCGTGTCATCTTCTCTGTAAATCCAAGCCGCTGCTTTCAAAGAAAAGCTCCGAAGCTTCATTATCGGGCAGAACCTCATTCTTTTTGCTCTGTCTGGGATGTTTCTGTTTTGCTATTAACTACGTCACACGCAGAAAAATGCAGAGAATTGCCAAGTGAGATGTTTTCTGGAAATGCACCTGTTACCTCGCTTAGGGAGAGGAATAAAAAACATCAGAAACCACTAATTATGACAGGAAGACTTACAATCATGAGTACTTTGATGTTTTGTTGGTAAATGGGGCGTTAAAAAGCATGCGACATGTCCTTTAAAGGCTATTACAGTTTTCCAAGATATTTCCTGACTTTGACCTTTGACCCTGGCAATTTAGTCACTTCTTGCCTATCAGGATATGAATCATCTGTAAAAATTTCATCATGATATATGAAAAATTGTGGGTTACAGGCTGTTCACAAACTGAAAACAAGACAAACAGGGGTGAGAATTTAACCTCCTCACAACTTCATTGGTGGAGGCAATAAATGCTTGCTTGCAATAAATACTGGACAGTGGAGATGGTTGTTGACTTCAGGAAGAACCCAGTCCCGGCCAACCCCATCACCCTGTGTGACCTCCCCAGTCGCCATTGCAGAGTCCTTTCATTACCCGGGGATCACCATCACCCAGGACCCCAAGTGGGAGCTGAACGTCAGCTCTCTCACCAAGAACGCGCAACAGAGGATGCACTTTCTGCAGCAGCTAACAAAGTTCAACCTGCCAAAAATAATGATGAACATCTACATTGCCATCATTGAATCCATCATCTCCTCCTCTGTCACCGTCTGGTACACTGCTGCCACTGCTGGCAGGAGCAGACTGGAGCGTATCATCCACACAGCAGAGAAGATGATCGACTGCAGTCTGCCATCCCTACAGGACCTGTACACCTCCAGGGCCCCGAGGTCAGCAAGGAACATAGTGGCTGATCCTTCTCACCCAGGACACAAACTTTCTGTCACCCTCCCCTCTGGCAGATGGCTGAGGTCCATCAGGACTAAAACCTCAGGACACCAAAACAGCTTATTTTTGTCCGCAGCTAGACTTATAAATAATGCCAGACATCCCCCACCTGCACCACCACCACCATAAAGTACAGACTGGTCGTCCCTGCACTGAAAGGTCCTGTACAACTGTACTCCAATCACCTGTCTGTCCCATTCCACTACGTTAGATTTATGGAACAATGAATATAGTTTGTCTTTTTGACTCTTTTACTTCTTATAGAAGTGTTTTTTTTCTTTTCTTTTCTTATTGTTTATGCACCAATAACACCAGATCAAATTCCCTGTATGTACCAACTTACTGGGCAATAAATTAGATTCTGATTCTCATTGACTGTACTGTTGTATTGAACTGCACTTTATTTTAGATTTTATTGTTTTCATTTCTTATTCTTCATGATTTTCTACTTTTCTTTTTATTAAATTACACTGTGTCATTATTTTACATTTTGTCTTCTGTGTACATTTAACTACCTTGTATTTTATGCATGGTACATTTATTTTTTTATTTGCATGTAATCTACTCTGTTATTCCTGCAGAACTCAAATATTTTAGGCCCTCTGGAATCTTGATTAGAAGTTTTTTTCTTTTAATTTCCCAACATTCTTATTTCAACAAAATTCAAACATACACAAACTAACCCATTCTCAATTATAAACCTCTTTCTTTCTTTGGCATGTTATGACTGTATCTCAGAAAATAATAATAAAAATAAAAATAATAAAATAAACCTCAGACCTGAAGCTTTTTTTTTAAGCATGACTGAAATTTTTATAAACCATTTCACCCTCTACTGGATCACATGAATTTATGATGACACCTTTCGGCACAGACGGCGAAGAGGAGCAGCTGTACGGAGCCTCGCGCCCGTTGTACGCTGCACTGCTTCCACACATGGCACTGCGCTCGGCGGCGAGCCGGGCCGGCCGTCCCCAGAGAGGTGAGGAACGCAGCTCGTCACCTGCTGTTTCCTCTGTCGACCATCACAGCTAAATTATTAATGCTCAAATTCTTTTCTGCTCTCGCCGCTTTTCCGCCCACAGCGTGCAAAATTCAAACATAGAGCGAAAAAAAAAAAATACAGTCCAGTCAGGTTGAACCAAACAGTCAGTTCTATTCATTTTAAAAAAAAATTTCATATTAAAAATTCTAACTTCAATACCCACAATCCCTCTGTAGTGAGAATCTGAAACAGGGTTTGACACAGTGTTCATGAGGCTTCAGTTGTATGAGAAATGCAGAATTGCAGCAGAACAGAAATGCAGGTTTTTTTTTAAATCAATTTTTGAAACAAATTTCTTTTGGTTGCACCTGTTTTTGGTGGGGGGGGGGGTGTCATGCAGCAGATCTTGGTCAGATCTACATCTTGATTTGGAGTCAGTTTCACTCCGGATGGCCATCCTGACGTGAGTCCAGATGACCATGGAGAAACTGGCCTGGACGACCCTGGAGGGTCTTCAGCTGCTGTCGTTTTTTTTTTTTTTTTTCTTTTCATTTTGATAATTTCCTGTCTAAAGAAACCTGTCAGTCATAAATACAGACATAACAGCCAATTGGCGAACTTTAGTCCAAGAAATCTGGACGCACTGAAATATTTACTGACACAAATGAATGGATTGTTGTCTGTTGGTGTTATTAAATATTTCTGGCCAGCTGGGCGGTCTTGTTAGCCTGGTGACTTGCCAGACTAATAATGTCAAACGCTGATAACGGACATGTGCCCGTTATCTTTACCACCTGGTTGATTGGTGGGATGTGATGGTTACCTGGATGCTTCATTCTATCATGTTTCATAGATTTTTGCTGTACTTTATTTGACTTTTTGTTATCGGTAGTTTGGCCTCAGCAGATGGTCGCCCCTGAGTCTGGTCTGTTGACCATAAAATTTTATTACAGAGATTAGAGCATGCCGTAGGTATTAAAGGCACTGCGCTGCGGTGGTTTGAATCATATTTGTCTAATAGATTACAATTTGTTCATGTAAATGGGGAATCTTCTTCACAGACTAAAGTTAATTATGGAGTTCCACAAGGTTCTGTGCTAGGACCAATTTTATTCACTTTATACATGCTTCCCTTAGGCAGTATTATTAGACGGTATTGCTTAAATTTTCATTGTTACGCAGATGATACCCAGCTTTATCTATCCATGAAGCCAGAGGACACACACCAATTAGCTAAACTGCAGGATTGTCTTACAGACATAAAGACATGGATGACCTCTAATTTCCTGCTTTTAAACTCAGATAAAACTGAAGTTATTGTACTTGGCCCCACAAATCTTAGAAACATGGTGTCTAACCAGATCCTTACTCTGGATGGCATTACCCTGACCTCTAGTAATACTGTGAGAAATCTTGGAGTCATTTTTGATCAGGATATGTCATTCAAAGCGCATATTAAACAAATATGTAGGACTGCTTTTTTGCATTTGCGCAATATCTCTAAAATTAGAAAGGTCTTGTCTCAGAGTGATGCTGAAAAACTAATTCATGCATTTATTTCCTCTAGGCTGGACTATTGTAATTCATTATTATCAGGTTGTCCTAAAAGTTCCCTAAAAAGCCTTCAGTTAATTCAAAATGCTGCAGCTAGAGTACTAACGGGGACTAGAAGGAGAGAGCATATCTCACCCATATTGGCCTCTCTTCATTGGCTTCCTGTTAATTCTAGAATAGAATTTAAAATTCTTCTTCTTACTTATAAGGTTTTGAATAATCAGGTCCCATCTTATCTTAGGGACCTCGTAGTACCATATCACCCCAATAGAGTGCTTCGCTCTCAGACTGCAGGCTTACTTGTAGTTCCTAGGGTTTGTAAGAGTAGAATGGGAGGCAGAGCCTTCAGCTTTCAGGCTCCTCTCCTGTGGAACCAGCTCCCAATTCAGATCAGGGAGACAGACACCCTCTCTACTTTTAAGGTTAGGCTTAAAACTTTCCTTTTTGCTAAAGCTTATAGTTAGGGCTGGATCAGGTGACCCTGAACCATCCCTTAGTTATGCTGCTATAGACGTAGCCTGCTGGGGGGTTCCCATGATGCACTGTTTCTTTCTCTTTTTGCTCTGTATGCACCACTCTGCATTTAATCATTAGTGATCGATCTCTGCTCCCCTCCACAGCATGTCTTTTTCCTGGTTCTCTCCCTCAGCCCCAACCAGTCCCAGCAGAAGACTGCCCCTCCCTGAGCCTGGTTCTGCTGGAGGTTTCTTCCTGTTAAAAGGGAGTTTTTCCTTCCCACTGTAGCCAAGTGCTTGCTCACAGGGGGTCGTTTTGACCGTTGGGGTTTTACATAATTATTGTATGGCCTTGCCTTACAATATAAGGCACCTTGGGGCAACTGTTTGTTGTGATTTGGCGTTATATAAATAAAATTGATTGACTGATTGATTGATCCTGTTTCCTTCCCTTCTAGTGCAGTTGATCATTCCTTCATCCTCTACTGTTTTTTAATTCCTTTCTTCTTTCCTTCACTTTTCCTGCTTCATTCCCTTTTTATTTTACTTCCTTGCATCCTTGACTTTTATACTTTTCCCATTTTGCAGTCTTCATGCATTTTCCTTTCCTCCATTCTCTCAGCTGTTCTTTTTCGTGTTTTATTTTTCATTCTTTTTTCCTTTTGAGCACTTTCTTGCCGTTTTCACTCCTGTCTCTTTTACATCCCTTTCTCCTCTTTTTGAAACATTCCATCTTTCTTTACTTCTTCATGCTTACTTTCTTTTTCCCTCCCTCCCTCCTTCCTTTGCCATCCTTTCCTTATTTTAATGTTTCCTTCCTTGCTTCCTTTCCCTGCTTTGCTCCTTAACCTTCCTTCCCTTCTATTCTTTCTTCCTTTTACCATTTCCTTCCTTCCCATTCTTTCCTCCTTTACACTGCTTCCTTGTTTCCTTTCCTTACCTTGTTCAGTGGCTTGTTACTCTCCCAGTTTCTCTTGTCCAGGGACGGGGGCACCTGGTAGACATCCTGTCCAGTCCCTAGTCCCCCGGCTGTAGTCACTCCCTGAGTGAGACCCTGGTTTGGTCCGGGGCCCACAGTGGGGGGCACTTGGTAGATTTCCTGGTACTGTCTCTGGGGTAGGGCCTTACTCGGGGGTCCAGGTTGAACCTGTGGAGGGGGACCACTGGGTCCTGAGGGGACCTGGTATACACTCTGTGGGCTCGGTTTGGGGCCGTGAGAGGGCGGCATCATGTAGATGGAGTCAGGGTTAGGCTGGGCGGGGCTGGGGGTGGAGTAGGCGGCGTGCATGGATGTGTACTGAGCCGAGGGGAGGGGCTTGGTGGCAAAGCCAGGAGAGGCGATGATGGAGGAGGATCCAGTGAGCACAGGCTTGGCGTAGGCACTGTGTGGGGGCAGGGCTTGCTGCGACTGAGACACCGGACAGGAAGTGGTCGTATCCTGCGGGGAAGGCGACGCCGGCTGCTGCTTGCTGTCGTACATCCCCACCAGAATTTTTAGCCGGTTGCCAGGGACGATGCCTTGGCGGCCGTGGAGCGAACAGAGCCACCAGCCATCCAAGCCCTGCGTGTCGCGCTCCAGCACGGTCATGATGTCGCCTTTACGGAAGGACAGCTCGTCAGGAGACTCTGCCACATTGTCGTACAGCGCTTTAGCCAACACGTTCTGCAGGGAGGAGAAGACCGACACAAAGATTAGGACTCGGTCTGATTTCTGTTCACATTTCTGTGAAAAACAAACTTTTCTAAACATGTACAGCAACGTTACCAGCAACAGGTTAATTTATAACGACCGATGGCCCATTTAACGACTGTAACAGAAAATAACCATCACATTTCCCAGAGTTCAGTGTGACACTCTGAAATAAAGCCTGATCAATATATCGGTTGGCTGAAAGTGTCGGCCGATATCAGCCTTTAATGAACATATCGGTATCTGCTGTTTTACACCAATATGAAAACTTTTATATTACCAAATAAACAACACAGAAAAAAACTTTGGTGGTTGGAAATGGAGTCATTACATAGTTTGTCAAGCATGGCTGGGACCCCATTACCCCTTGGTCACATCAGCTACTAGACACAATGACAAAGTGACCAGCTGTCATTCATTCTCAATCAGAGTGGACGTTTTACAGCAAACAACAGCCAAGTGGTCCTTATGCTGCCAGCCAGGTGGAGCTAAAATTGACAAGTTGTCTATTTTAGGCAAACGCTGAGTGATGCAGCACGGTGACCAATCTGAGTGAAGGCAGTGTTGGTTGGTTTTACTTATCAAAAAAAAAAAGTTCATATTTAAGCTTCATTAGATTTTTTTTGTCATAAGAGTTTGATAAATGTTAGGAATCAATACCATTTTTATGTAAATAACTGGAAACTATATCAGTATCATAACTTTTTTTAGTCCTTAATATCGGCAAAAAACAAAAATCCGTATCGGTCAGGTTCTACTCTAAAATGTCACCAAAAGACAACATTTGACCAAAGACACAGTTACAAGGATAACCTTTGGTTTGGTTAATTGGAAAATGATTCGAGGGCCAGAATAATTCAACGGTTGAGCCACATCCGGCCCTCGGGCTGCCAGTTGTGTACTCTGCTCTACACAAATCTAATCTTAGTCATCATAACTAACCTGAGCTCCAACCCTAAAATCCTCAAACAACCATTTGAAGTCTGCTGGAAATGTAACACACACACACACACACACGCTCCTCCCTCTGAAACTAGACCAATATTTGTTGTCCACATCTGGGCTCCTCCCCGGCTGTCAGGACCTGGTACGGCCTGCTCTGATCCAACGCCGCCTCCTCACGCCTGCACAGTGACCACATCACAAATCCCCGCCCACCTGAGTGTGTCTGAAGCCTGACGGTTGTGATGCAGGATGAAACATCTGCTGGTGATGAATCCTTTCACCTTTTCAAGTCAGTGAGTTTGTTTCAAATATGATTTTAATTTATTTTTTAGTTCAGCTCATCAGCTTTAATTTGAGTGTAATTATTAATTAAGGAAATATAACTGGACTGTTATGTAAGTTCTGAAACTAACAAGGCACACTGAGCTCACGTTCTATAAATTACTGTTTTACACACACACACACACACACACACACACACACACACACACACACACACACACACACACACACACACACACAAACCAAAATCCAAATATTGGGACCTTGAAGTGTTTCTGTTTTTGTCAGAGGTCACACGTCTCCAAAAACACGTCACGTCACGCACAGAAATCCGCCCGTCTGTCCCTGATAGCGTCCTCAGAGACAGGACGTGCTCTGACCGTGACTCAGCCAGGATCCTGACTGGACGGTGACTCAGTGACTTGACCCTGAGCTCCGAGACCTGTCCTCGCCGCATGCTCCTGTCACGTCTCCTCGCTCCCTCTCGCTCTCCCAGTTCCCATGGGGCTTTGCAGGATCAAACATTAGCCCAAGATTTGGAATTTGACTAATATGGATTCTCAAGAAGGTTTGTTAATATGGCTTCGACCCCAACAGGGTTCAGAAACCCCCAAAGACAGGAACAGGTTTGACTTCAGACTAACTCTCAGGCTGATCCAGATTCTCTAAAAAAAAAAAACAACCTCCAACGACATGAACCAATGATTTATAAAGGAAAATCATGGAAATCATCTGGGGCGTCCAAATACATACTACTGTATTTACCGTTTCACTTTAAAACATATTTTCTACACAAACAATATAAATGCAGTTAACATACAGACGTAACACGTTAGCTCACAGAAGATCTCTTTAATAGTTAATAAATGATAATGATGAAAATACTTTAGTCCAGACTTCAAAACCCAGTTGTGCCACATTCTTCTTATACATCTGGAGTTGTGTCAAGACCGACATCTGGTGTAAAACCTGTGCCAAATTAACACGCAGACCTGCTGTGGTGACTCCGAACTAAATTAACTTTAGTATCATATACAATAATCAATAAATGTGTCAGCATCCAAACTGTATGTCTAAAATCTTTGTGTGTCAGATCACAGTTTGGATGCTCACACTCACACAAACACACACACCTAAAAAATGAGATATAATAATAATAATATAATGAAAAAGTTTGATTGTTTCAAAAAGTGAACATTTGATATATTCTAGACTCACTACAAATAAACAAAAACGTTTCATGTACGAGGTCTATTAGAAAAGTATCCGACCTTATTTTTTTCAAAAACCATATGGATTTGAATCACGTGTGATTACATCAGACATGCTTGAACCCTCGTGGGCATGCGAGAGTTTTTACACGCCTGTCGGTTACGTCATTCGCCTGTGGGCAGTCTTTGAGTGAGGAGTCGCCCAACCTCTCGTCAATTTTTTTCATTGTTTAGGAATGGCTCAGAGACTGCTGCTTTGTTTGATCAAAATTTTTTCAAAACTGTAAGGCACAACTGAGTGGACACCATTCGATAAATTCAGCTGGTTTTCGGTAAAACTTTTAACGGCTGATGAGAGATTTTGGTCTGGTAGTGTCGCTTTAAGGATGGCCTACGGCGCCTGACGGCGATCTGCGCTTCGAGGCGGCAGCGTCTTGCCGTTTCAAGTTGAAAACTTCCACATTTCAGGCTCTGTTGACCCAGGAAGTCGTCAGAGAACAGAGAACTTTCAGAAGAAGTCGGCATGAGGAGTTTATTCAGACATTCCATTGTTAACGGACATTTTGTAATGAAAGAATGTGCAGGCAGAGTCGCATGTCGGGCCGGACCCGACCGCAGGGGGTCGCGACAGGAAAAACACCTCCGTGTTGGAAACCTTAATGGGCAAGTTGGAAGCCATCAAAAGCCGCCTGAATTTTACAAATGGTTTTCAACACGGAGGTGTTTTTCCTGTCGCGGCGCACACAGATTCGCCGAGTCGTCACGGAAACAACTCGGCGAATTTGCGCGCACATCTTTCATTACAAAATGTCCTTAAACAGTGGAATGTCCGCATAAAGTCCTCATGCTGGCCTCTTCTGAATCTTCTCTGTTCTCTCACGACGTCATGGGTGAATTAAGCCTTAAATTAGGATGTTTTCAGGTTGAAACAGGCCGACGACGGCGCCTGGAAGCGCTGTAGAACGTCCTGCTCCGTGGGAAGTCCTTACAGCGACAGAAACACCCCATAATCTCTCATCAGCCGTTAAACTTTTCACCGAAAACCAGGTGAATTTCTCGAATAGTGTCCACTCGGATATTCCTCACAGGTCCAGAAAAAGTTTGATAAAGCAACGCGTGCCGTCTGGAGCAGCGTGTGAAACAAAGGAATTCAGCCGAGAGGGCGGGACCACATCTCACTCAAGGCCTGCCCACAGGGAAATGACGTCACCGACACGCGTGAAAAAACTCACGCATGCGCACAAGGGTTCAAGCATGATTGGTGTAATCGCATGTCAATCAAATCCATATAGTTTTTTTTTTTTATAAAACTGCCAGTTAGTTTTATAAGATAGCTTGTAAATTTTGATAATTAATGCCTACAGTTCCCCCCCCCCCCAAAAAAATAGAAGAAAACGATGGTGTTAGCAGTGAACAGACAGAACGTCTGTAAGTTCTCACAACAGGAAGCACAGTGTGTTTAAAGAACAATGAAGCTGAAAGAATTCAGTGCGAAGCAAAAAGAAACGAAGAACAGATTCTCTGCACTGAGCATGTAAACGCATCTAAACACAATAGAAACACACACACACACACACACACACACACACACACACACACACACACACACACACACACACACACACACACAGCTGCCAATACAAAAACTCTGCATGTGCACAAAGTAAAAGTGAAAGATGTAGTGAGATTTATGAACACAGTAAATGTCAGGGAAAACTGCACAGTCCACAAAAAAAAAACCAAAAAAAAAAAACACAAACAAACCCTAAAACAAAGATTTTTGGGGGCGGGGGGGCCAATAATCAAAATTCACTTTTAAAACCGTGAGTGTCTGATTGCAAAAAAACAAAAAACAGCATAACAACTGCAGCACGTTACCACGGCAACCATCACCACCACAACAACCGCCACCACAAAGGCCGCCAAAAACCTCAGCGAGCATCTTCAGAGGACGAAAGAGAAGCTGAAAAGGATTGTAAGAGTTTTCATGGAAAAATGTCAAGCAAAAAAACAAAACCCTGAGAAGTGATTGGTCAGTGAGTTCAGGGACCAGGCGCTGCGCCGCACCGCAACACGTTAGCACCTAGCTAGGTGGACATTACGCTAAAAGCACCAATGAAACAAGTGAAAGTTCACTTTAGATTTCTTGAAGTCCGGCTTTGAAATCAGCAGAGAACACTCACTTTGATCTTTATTTTATCTTAGCAGCATAACTCAAAAAATAAGCAACAGATTTCAGTGAAATTTGGTGGATTCTGGAAATTCTGGAACAGTGATCCAGAGGAACTTTTGGCACATGGCAACATTTAACCCAAAACGTTGTGAGAGGATGTTGATGCAGTTTGGTGAACAGATGGATAACATCCTGTAAATGAGTGATTTTATTTTGAATTTGATCTGGATCATATTTTGGATCCACAAGTCTTAAGACAGATGTGGGCTCGGTGGAGGTGTGTGCTCTCTGAGTGCCACCTCGATTTACTTTTAGAATAGGCCATTTATTTTGGGGGGGGGGGGTGTCATAGGGCAGTGATTCTCAACCGGGGTCGCGGCACCCTAGGGTGCCGTGATCCATCGTCAGGGGTGCCGTGGGTATTTTTCATATTCGCGATTACCGTGAATTATTTATTTTATCCACAAAGCATAAAACGACTCAGAATCTGATGTCAAACGTGCTGCAGCCTCGCTCTCGTCTTAAGGCGGGACAATAACAAGGAGGCTGACGGCCGATTAAAACAGTACCGTCTCCTTCAAAAGCCGTCTAAAATGCGGAGCTGTTGGTGTGTGTGTGTCAGTGCCTGTGTGTGTGTGTGCGCGCGCGCGGAGTTAACAGGCTGCAGACTGCGAGGGAGGGGGTGGGTGAGGGAGATTCCTGAATGCAGGCGCAACACGTTCAGTGCGCAGCGAGCGCGGAGCAGAGAGAGGATTTTAACCCAAGTGAACGTTAACAAAACGGAAACATGAAGCTGCCTTTACTTCTCTCTGAACTTTCTCTAAAGGTGTGATTCTGCCGTTACCGTCCTGTTCACACCATGTGCGCGTCGTATGCTGAATTTATGAGATCATGAGATGAAATAAATGGTCAAATATCTTTAAAAACATATTTAAAAAATTAGAATATATACTCAACAAAAATATAAACGCAACACTTTTGGTTTTGCTCCCATTTTGTATGAGATGAACTCAAAGATCTAAAACTTTTTCCACATACACAGTATCACCATTTCCCTCAAATATTGTTCACAAACCAGTCGAAATCTGTGATAGTGAGCACTTCTCCTTTGCTGAGATAATCCATCCCACCTCACAGGTGTGCCATATCAAGATGCTGATTAGACACCATTAGTGCACAGGTGTGCCTTAGACTGCCCACAATAAAAGGCCACTCTGAAAGGTGCAGTTTTGTTTTACTCGGGGGGAATACCAGTCAGTATCTGGTGTGACCACCATATGCCTCATGCAGTGCAACACATCTCCTTCGCATCATCCGTGAAGAGAACACCTCTCCAACGTGCCAAACGCCAGCGAATGTGAGCATTTGCCCACTCAAGTCGGTTACGACGACAAACTGGAGTCAGGTCGAGACCCCGATGAGGACGATGAGCATGCAGATGAGCTTCCCTGAGACGGTTTCTGACAGTTTGTGCAGAAATTCTTTGGTTATGCAAACCGATTGTTTCAGCAGCTGTCCGAGTGGCTGGTCTCAGACGATCTTGGAGGTGAACATGCTGGATGTGGAGGTCCTGGGCTGGTGTGGTTACACATGGTCTGCGGTTGTGAAGCTGGTTGGATGTACTGCCAAATTCTCTGAAACACCTTTGGAGACGGCTTATGGTAGAGAAATGAACATTCAATACACGAGCAACAGCTCTGGTTGACATTCCTGCTGTCAGCATGCCAATTGCACGCTCCCTCAAATCTTGCGACATCTGTGGCATTGTGCTGTGTGATAAAACTGCTCCTTTCAGAGTGGCCTTTTATTGTGGACAGTCTAAGGCACACCTGTGCACTAATCATGGTGTCTAATCAGCATCTTGATATGGCACACCTGTGAGGTGGGATGGATTATCTCAGCAAAGGAGAAGTGCTCACTATCACAGATTTCGACTGGTTTGTGAACAATATTTGAGGGAAATGGTGATATTGTGTATGTGGAAAAAGTTTTAGATCTTTGAGTTCATCTCATACAAAATGGGAGCAAAACCAAAAGTGTTGCGTTTATATTTTTGTTGAGTGTATGAATGAACTGAGCCACACACACAAAAAAATGTTCAGACGCAGAGATCACAAAAAGCAGGTGAGAACTCTGAACTTTAACAGCTGTTATTTTCCAAAGGTATTTATTTGTTCAATCTTAAACTTAATGCAGTGTTTAAGCACAAAACGTGACTGATGAGGAGAAACAATTTCAGAAATGCAACAGAAACAACCACAAATAAGAAAAAGTTGGGACTGTATGTAAAATGAAGATAAAAATAAAAATGTTTCACCATTCCCAGTTTCTCCACTCACAGAAGCCAAACGTTCTTCCAGAGTTGTGTAATTATACTACAATAGTAGAATATAAAGAAGGGGAAAAAAGAAAAAAAACAGACAATATATTCGTCAATCGCAATTATTTGTCTGACAATTAATCGTCTCCAGAAATTCCTAATCGTGACAGCCCTACTTGAGATCAGAGCACAAAATGCTTGAGGATTTTCGAAATGCGGTGTTTTCTGTATCGATTTTCTATTGCGATAATTGGGTTTTGCGCAAAACCAGAGGTAATAGCATTATAATATTATTTTGGTTGGTGGTGTGCCGCAGGATTTTGTAAATATAAAAAGGGTGCCGCGGCTCAAAAAAGGTTGAAAATCACTGTCATAGGGAATATGTTTATTTAACATTCATATTTTATTTGTTGTTCTAAGAAAAAAAATCAATTAAAGTGCTATTTATAAATATATATATATATATATATATATATATATATATATATATATATATATATACAAATAGATCAAAAGTGAAAATGCCATAAAAAATTCAGTTAGAAATGTTTGCCTGCATGTCTGTTTATAAGAAAACAAAATGTTTATGTGTTTGTATTTGGCACAATTTGGAAACATTAAATTTCTTGTCAATTTCTTGTTAATTTCTATAAATTCCCATTAATTTCAACACACTTCCTGTTAATTCTCACAGAAAGTTTCTGATTTGGAGTACTGCAAATCATGAAAAAACAAAGATAAAACTTCTCAAAATTCATGAACTTAACTTCCCATGGAAAGTTTTTAAAAAGTTTACAGAAATTTACTGAGAATTTTTATTCCCTTTGATCCGACTGAAATCTTAAAGTGATTTTGTGGAGACATTTTGACTGGAAATTAATATTCATAAAATATTCATAGTAAGTTTTTTTTAAATATTTAATATTAATATTCTGAATATTGATTCATAAGTCCTCTATTCAACTGTGTTTCGTTTACACTGCTCATGCTGAACAGGAAGTTGCGTAGCGGTCGCGCTTGGATGCTCGGACACAGGAGACGTGTCCTCTGAGGTGGACGTAACGCGGACAGCTGGTGGGACGAGCTCGCCATGTCACTCAGTTCTTTGACACTCTGAGGTCTAATGTCCTTTGTGTCTCGCCTTCTGTTTGACCCTGAGGGACGCATGGACACAAAGTGACGTACATTTACTCGCTGCAGAAAATGAGACAAAAGGTGCAGTGAATTTACGGCCCGGTGTCCACCCAGTCCATCTTCCCAGCCACACATTCATTCCTTTGCTCCGTCCTTCCATCAGACGTCCTCCTAAAAGTTTATGTCCACACTGAAGAGAGACTAATGACATCAACAGCCACGCCCCCTCTTTTTATTACACCACTGTCTCCACTCAAAGAAATTTCTACCAAAGTCACAAAAAAAGCGGAAGCAGTTTTTGTACAGACGGGTGTCAAACGCTCCGTCCATATTATCAAACGTTCACAGACCTTCCAGGACTCAGAACAATAAGGAGCTGCACTTTTGGACTTGCCGGACGAACCCGTTAAGAAACCGCAAAATAGAATTTAAACAAATTAATAAAATCACAAAAAAATCCTCCAGAGGAGGAAGCTTGAGCATGTTGACTGTTTCAAGTACAAATGGAGGTCATTTCCTGCAACTTCAGCCTTCAGTTTTCTCTAAATATAAGAGACATAAGAAAACCTCCAACACCAAGTTCCTCTTATGATACAATGTTATTTCTTACACAATACAGAACAATCTACACTCTAAATATACCAAATAGTTCTGGAATTATCTTAATTAGACCGTGATATTTTTACCTTTTACATGTAAAGCTGGAAAGATATTCAAAGATTCAACCGTCCAGAATCAATAACTTCAAAGCAAATCACTGTTTTAAATCAAATGACACATCTTTCTAAATGCTGTAATACAGACAAGGAACTACAACCGACCAAAACCTTTATTTTCTCCCAAGTTCAACCAGAGGGAGCAAACTGATGTGTGATGTGAGTTTGGTGACACTTCAAACCATAAATGTGACACTATTTAGTTTTTCATCAAAGCGTCTCCTTTCACCGTGGTAATTTGCTGATAGTCCCTGAGCTGCGGTCTTGTACGCGGCTGTAGGTCAAGATCACTGTAATTCATAAAGAACGGAGTACATCTCATTTTGTAGGGGAGAAATATGGTTTTGGTCGGTTGTAGTTTGTTGTCTGTATTACGTTTTTAAAGTCGTACATCAAGCAAGAATTGGGAAAGAATTCCACCTGCAAACCTTCAACAATTAGTGTCCTCAGTTCCCAAATGCTTATTGAGTGTTGTTAGAAGGAAAGGTGATGTAACACAGTGGGAAACATACCACTGTCCCAGCTTTTTTGAAACATGTTGCAGGCATCCATTTCAAAATGAGCAAATATTTGCACAAAACAATAAAGTTTATCAGTTTGAACATTAAATATCTTGTCTTTGTGGTGTATTCAATTGAATATATGTTGAAGAGGATTTGAAAATCATTGTATTCTGTTTTTATTTACATTTTACACAACGTCCCAACTTCACTGGAATTGAGGTTGTAAATGTATTAAATACACAATATTGCCCAAATGTCAGATTTACAGGAAACTTGCAATGAAATGTAAAAATAATTTTATAAATGTTTAAAAAAAAAAAAAAAAAAGCACAGCTGTTTAGACATCTGGTTGAATAATGCAGTACGTAACCTGCCCTTTTAAAATGTTTATTAAAGATTCCTAAACGTTAAATCCCAAGAGACTTAATAATAATGATAACTCCTAACAGACACCTGAATTACCAAATCAGCTCGTGGCAGAGCAGGGGGAGATGGAAAATGTGCAGGTTCAGAGGTACTTGAGGCCCAGATTGAAAACCGCTACATAACTGACATTCACACTGAGCCTCTACGTGAAAAATGAATCTGTGTTATTGAGGAAAATCAGGAGGACGGATGGACTTTCATGTGGACGTCCAAATGGAAGTGTCTGAGAACTGACTGTGGAGCTGCTGGTCGATGTGATGTTTCGGCTAAAACTGAAGGTCTGGCCCTTTAAGTTTGGCTCTGTGGCTTTGGTGTGTGTGTGTGTGTGTGTGAGACAGAAGCGAGTCTGGACCTGTGACACACACACGACAGCATTCCTCTGCACACAAACACTCACATTCCACAACTTTGTCTTTTCCGCCTCAAGAGACTGAAGAAAAAAAACCTGACTCCTCGTTTTCCTTCCCTTCTTTGTTTGTCTCTTCTTCGCCCCTCATCCCTTTGGACCATCCGTCCATCCCCCCTTTTCCTGTCTCGGCATTTCAGACCGTTTTTGAGCAACAGCCTCGACTTCGCGGTTAAGTTCTACGACTGCAGGGGGAAGAAAACGTCCTCAGTCCAACAGAACATCCAGCTGGACGTGGACGGCTGCTCATCTGTCCCACAGGAAGACGCTGAATTAAAAACAAAAAACCTCCACAGCAGAGTTACACCTCCTTCCTTAATTAGTCATAATTATAATTATTAGTCTCCAGACTGACAAATTAAACTACAAGCTTCGTTTTCACGTGGAAGGTTTTAGTGTCCTGTCACTTCTCCCTGGTGGTCCAGTGGTTAGGATTCAGCACTCTCACCAACGTGCCCTGGGTTTGATTCCAAGTCAGGGAATGCAAGCTTGGCGGCACGGATGGTTAGCACTGGTGCCTCACAGTAAGAAGGTTGTGGGATCGCTTCCCGGCCTTTCGGTGTGGAGTTTGTATGTTCTCCCCATGTCTGTGTGGGTTTCCTCCAGTTTCCTTCCACAAAGAAGAAAAATGCTTATTTATGGTCTGCTCCAAGGCAGTGGGACCTGAGTCCTGCATTTTACTCCTACATATGAATGGACTGAAAATAAAGAATCCCTAATCCTCAATGTGACCAGGGGGTGACGGGGGTCCCAGCCATACTTCAAATCAACAATGCCATTGGGCTGCTCTCTGCTGGACAAACTACCTAATAACACCATTTCCAACAGCCAGTGTTTTTCTGCATTGTTCACACAGTAAAATAATGTTCATAAAAATACGAGGTCTGTCAATAAAGTATAGGTCCTTTTTGTTTTTTTCAAAAACTATATGGATTTCATTCATATGTTTTCACGTCAGACATGCTTGAACCCTCGTGCGCATGCGTGAGTTTTTCCACGCCTGTCGGTGACGTCATTCGCCTGTGAGCACTCCTTGTGGGAGGAGTCGTCCAGCCCCTTGTCGGAATTCCTTTGTCTGAGAAGTTGCTGAGAGACTGGTGCTTTGTTTGATCAAAATTTTTTCTAAACCTGTGAGGCACATCGAAGTGGACACGGTTCAAAAAATTAAGCTGGTTTTCGGTGAAAATTTTAACGGCTGATGAGAGATTTTGAGGTGATACTGTCGCTTTAAGGACTTCCCACAGAGCGGGACGTCGTGCAGCGCTCTCAGGCGCCGTCGTCAGCCTATTTCAAGCTGAAAACCTCCACATTTCAGGCTCTATTGATCCAGGACGTCGTGAGAGAACAGAGAAGTTTCAGAAGAAGTCGGTTTCAGCATTTTATCCGGATATTCCACTGTTAAAGGAGATTTTTTTAATGAAAGACATGCGGACGGGTCCGCACGTCGGGACCGTGTTGATAACCATTTGTAAAATCCAGGCGGCTTTTGATGGCTTTCAGTGGAGTGAGTATATGAGAAATTGTTTAACAGCTGGACATGTTCCAACTTGTCCTTAAGGCTTCCAACAGAGGTGTTTTTCCTGTGGCGGAGCGTCGCAGCGGCTGCGAGCCGACGCTGCAATCCGCCCGCACGTCTTTCATTAAAAAAAATCTCCTTTAACAGTGGAATATCCAGATAAAATGCTGAAACCGACTTCTTCTGAAACTTCTCTGTTCTCTCACGACGTCCTGGATCAATAGAGCCTGAAATGTGGAGGTTTTCAGCTTGAAACAGGCTGACGACGGCGCCTGAGAGCGCTGCACGACGTCCCGCTCTGTGGGAAGTCCTTAAAGCGACAGTATCACCTCAAAATCTCTCATCAGCCGTTAAAATTTTCACCGAAAACCAGCTTAATTTTTCGAACCGTGTCCACTTCGATGTGTCTCACAGGTTTAGAAAAAATTTTGATCAAACAAAGCGCCAGTCTCTCAGCAACTTCTCAGACAAAGGAATTCCGACGAGGGGCTGGACGACTCCTCCCACAAGGAGTGCTCACAGGCGAATGACGTCACCGACAGGCGTGGAAAACCCACGCATGCGCACGAGGGTTCAAGCATGTCTGATGTAAAAACATATGAATGAAATCCATATAGTTTTTGAAAAAATAAAAAGGACCTATACTTTATTGACAGACCTCGTATATTTGTGAAAGGCTCATATCGGCTGATAGTATCAGTCTACAGATATATCAGTCAGGCTCTGACGACCTCTTGAGACATATGCATTTTTTTAATTCAAGGTTTGGAATAACATTATTATGTAAAAACACATGAGAAAACAAAAATGAAAAGTGGATCACAAGGATGACAAAAATTCCAAAGGTCTGTGTCCATATTCTCGTTTAACAGTATTTTTCCCTGGCGTGTATTTTTGTCACATGTCCAAGGTGAAAAAAAAAAATCACAAACATACCAAAGTGACCTGGTTGAACTGTTTCCATCTTTGGATAAAAAGCTTTGAAATGTTGTTCAAAAAGGTGCGGTAACTTAACGAGATCACATGTCAGACTAAAAGCTTGATAAATGACAAAAACTGAGGAAAAAGGCTGAATTTCTGTGCAAACAGTTAGTTAATAATTCATTTATCACTTTGCAGAGAACTGTATTAGTTTGGTATTAAACTATTTTGTCTGAATGAATGAAACATCAACTCTTCTAAAAGAGTGGAGACTGTTTCTGGAGGAGTAAAAGGTTTGAATCCATCAAATGTTTCACTTTAAGACTTTAACTAAATGTTCAAATTTTAAAACACACAAAAACAACAAATCCTGTGGGTTTTGTGAGTGTGAAGAGTAACGCAGAGGAATCGCTGCCTTCAGGCTATGACTAACTCCTGAAAACACAGCCGTGATTGTGGTGCTCGGGGCGCAGGTAAAACCTGTGTGGGCGTGGCTTCATGTTGCTTCACCTGTTGACAGACTAAGAGCTTAAAGAACAGCTGCTAACGCGTGCAGGCCGCTCCACCTTGTACAAACTTGTTGCTGCGTGAAGGAGGGTGTAACGGCAGAACCAAACAGCCGATTCGCCTCAACTGCTCCATTCCACCATTAACATGCAAAAAACTCATTAAAAAAACAAAACAAAACACTAAACTACCTCAAATTTAAAGTAAAGGGCTGGTTGATTCATTGATAAAAACAACTGTCAACTGATTTAATAAACAGCTGATGCCATGGTAACCATGGTAACACAAGAATGACTGACAGAATGGGCGGCGCTAGAAGTTTGGTTTCCATGGTAACTTGTTTGGGATCTTGCTCCAGTTGTGTTGTCAAGGTAGAGCTGGTTATGATGTACATCTAATCCAGATAGAATCTCATTTGAAACACTTCCAACTGGATTTAATGCGACTAAAGTGGAATTAATCAGGTGGTTAAATGTAATTAAACATTTTTACACAAAGACCAGAATCAAAGTGCTTTTAACACTTTGTAAATGTGGGGATTAACTGTTTAATTTCAATTTATTTTCATTTATATAGTGCCAAATCACAACAAAGTTGCACAAGGTGCTTCACACACGTAAGGTACAAGTAAGTAACATTACTAACCCTTTACAATTTGGTATCTTAAAACCTTTATTTCATCCTCAATAATTCCATAATCCACACTACCAAAATATATCATATTTTCCAGAGCATTGGAGAATAGTCGACCGGGAGTATTAGTTTCCCTGGTGTATTAGTCACACCAAATTATTACTCACACTGGAGTGCTAGCCGCCCTGGAGTATTAGCCACACCGGAGTACTGGTCGCCCTGGAATATTAGACACACCAGAGTGTTAGTCGCCCTGGAGTATTAGACACACCAGAGTGTTAGTCGCCCTGGAGTATTAGACACACCAGAGTGTTAGTCGCCCTGGAGTATTAGCCACACCGGGGAACTAGTCACCCTGGACTATTAGCCATACTGGTGTACTAGTTGCCCTGGAGTATTAGCCACACCAGAGTACTGGTCGCCCTGGAATATTAGACACACCACAGTGTTAGTCGCCCTGGAGTATTAGACACACCAGGGAACTAGTCACCCTGGACTATTAGCCATACCGGTGTACTAGTTGCCCTGGAGTATTAGCCACACCACAGTGTTAGTCACCCTGGAGTATTAGACACACTGGGGAACTAGTCACCCTGGACTATTAGCCATACCGGTGTACTAGTTGCCCTGGAGTATTAGCCACACCAGAGTACTGGTCGCCCTGGAGTATTAGCCACACCAGAGTGTTAGTCGCCCTGGAGTATTAGCCACACCGGGGAACTAGTCACCCTGGACTATTAGCCATACCGGTGTACTAGTTGCCCTGGAGTATTAGCCACACCGGAGTACTGGTCGCCCTGGAGTATTAGTCACACCGGAGTACTGGTTGCCCTGGAGTATTAGCCACACCGGGGAACTAGTCACCCTGGATTATTAGTCGCACCGGTGTACTGGTCGCCGTGGAGTATTAGCCACACCAGAGTTTTAGTTGCCCTGGAGTATTAGCCACACCGGGGAACTAGTCACCCTGGACTATTAGCCGCACCGGTGTACTAGTTGCCCTGGAGTATTAGCCACACCGGCGTACTAGTCACCCTGGAGTATCAGCCACACTGGAGTGTTAGTCGCCCTGGAGTGTTAGCCACACCAGAGTATTACTCGTCCTGGAGTATTAGCCACACCAGAGTGTTAGTTGCCCTGGAGTATTACCCATACCGGAGTACTAGTTGCCCTGGAGAATTAGCCACACCAGAGTGTTAGCTGCCCTGGAGTATTAGCCACACCGGTGTATAAGTCAACTTTTTCTGTATTTTTAGTTCTTTAATTTGAATTTTTATGTGTACAGTTTTGTGTTCAGGTAAGATTTCAAAAGAAATCTTCAAACCCACAGGTGATTTTGTTTAGTTAATGATTTTAAATGAAAGATTTTTGGAGATTATAAAAATCACAACAAAGTCACGGTGTGAATCTTTAATTTACTGCAGAAACCCTGCGTCAATAAAACAATCAGATTCTGTGGAGACTTTCAAGTCCAGACTTAAGGCGTACTTATTTTCCCTTTCATATGGCTAGCATACTGGTACAGTTTTGTTTTAGCACTTGGCTCCCCCTGTGAGCAAACCAAGTGCTTGCTCACAGGGGGTCGTTTTGACCGTTGGGGTTTTTCCGTAATTATTGTATGGCCTTGCCTTACAATATAAGGCGCCTTGGGGCAACTGTTTGTTGTGATTTGGCGCTATATAAATAAAATTGATTTGATTTTAGACTTTTTACTCTTTTAATTCATTTTATTAGTAATTGGAGCGGGCCGCGGTCTCAACTTTACCTAAATTCTGGGTCTTTTAGTGAAGTTTAGGGCTAGTGGCCAGCGATCACCTTAGTATTTCTTCTGTTTTTCTTGTTGATTAATGCTGGCAAATTATACAGTATTTCTTGTCTTTCTGATGCCTGATTCTGTTTTTTTCTCTCTGTTTAAGGTGCAGCTCCATCCAGAGATGGGAGTTGTGTTTGTGTTGGCGATCCTCCTGTCCTGTGCACCAACAGCAATTCTTGTATATTCGTCTGTGAATTGTTCTGTGAATTGTTTCTGTAATTTATGTTTGTAGCATGGCCCAAGCAGAGGGTTACCCCTTCGAGTCTGGTCTGCTTAAGGTTTCTTCCTCAGAGGGAGCTTTTCCTTACCACTGTTGCTCTGGGGGATGGTAAGGTTAGACCTTACCTGGTGAAGCGCCTTGAGGCAACTCTTGTGATTTGGCGCTATATAAAGGAAAATGAATTGAAATTGAAATAAGTTTTCGAAATTAATGTGTTACTTTATAATTATTTTATTTATTACTTTAATAAATACTACTATTTAATAAATATTACTATTTTATATATTACTTTATTATTATTTATAATAATTTTACGTAATTATTGTATGGCCTTGCCTTACAATATAAAGCGCCTTGGGGCAACTGTTTGTTGTGATTTGGCGCTATATAAATAAAATTGATTGATTGATTGACTTTAAAAAATCTAAACTACCATAATCTTAGAAAAGTAAGAATCTGATTCTATTTTTAAATAAATGTCTTCATGGATGTTTTGAAGACGTTCAGACATTATTAAATGCCAAATGTTTGTCCAACAGCTGCCAACAGCTGTGATTAAGAGCTTTAAGAAGCGTGACTTTATCCTCCGGGTGCATCATGCCGCGTCGTCCTCGGCCCCAGAACACCTTCACCGTGAAGCAGCCAGGCTCAAAGGCACTTCAGACAAACACGGCTGCACTGAGCAACACCAATCAATCCCGAAAAACCCAACGAACAGATCAGATCAGATCAGATTTGTCTGATGTTTACACTTGATGATCTGTGAAAAAGTTTGGTGGCCTTTTGGTGCAAAATACAGCAACGTTCAAGAAAAAACAAAATTCAAACAAACAATACAGGAATAACAACAAAACATTAAAGAAAATTAAAAGACAAATCAGATCCATGATGTGATGTCATAAGACATGAATGTTAATGGAAATCTATTGGCTGCTGGACTACAAGCACTTAAACCCCCCCCCCCCCCCCCACACACACACAAAAAAAATAAATAAATAAATCAATAAATAAATGAAAAAAAAAAAACAACAACAAAACTAGAACATCTTTGAAGAAAAATATAAAACATAAAACCAATGCAAAAACATTTCACAAAACAAAAAAATAAATAAAAATAAGATATTGTAGAAGGCACAAAGGCACTTTTTAACACATAAAAACAGCTACATTTCATTAAAGGGTTTTGGGATGTTGTGGTCCTATTCTATGGACTTCTGCTGGTCCTTTTATTTTGATGTTTCTTGTTGATCTTCAATTCTTCCTGGTCATATGCACCCGTTTCCTGTTCATATACAGACCTATTACTTCACTGACTGTGTCTCACTACTTAGCGCTTCATCTCCCGTCACTCCACTGCCAGAATGTCTTGCTCCCACACAAGTCTTCTCACCTTCTTTTCCTTGTGTTTATTTGTTTTCCTATTGTTGACCTTTTGCTGCCTCTGTGTTTCCCTAAAGTTTTTGCTTTCTACTTCGGATTACATTGGTATCGAGATTTCTTGTACTCTGACCCTCAGCCTGTTTATCTGGATTGCCTTTTTCTCTGTTCCCTCAAGGACATTGTTATCTCATGGCCTGCCTTCTCTGTGTGTCTGGACCTTTGCTTGCCTAATGTTGACTAATATAAGGACTGCTTTACACCTTCCTGTGTTGTTCCTTGTAACAAAGGAACAACAGTCCTTAAACTGTTACACTGGAGTCATGAGAAAACAACAAAATAAACAAAAACATTCTCATACCAACAACAAAGCAAAAAACAACTTTTAAGACACAAAAGTGGGTCGCAAACTTTCTTGTTTCACAGATTCTATGCTGATGATGTCATTCTCTGCTGTCTATGCTGATCCTGATCACTTGTATTTTATGAAATATTTTTTTCACATTTTCTCAAACTGTGTTCCCAAAAACTTTTTTTTTACATTTTTTTCTGTTTTTGTATTATCAAGTAATATTCCTTTGTGGTTTTAAAAACAACATTTTTCCTGACTATTTTTTTCTGAGCCACGGACCTTAGTAAAATATTTTTGTGTTTTGCATTTGCCTTTTCACTTTTTCATATTACTAATGGGTTTTACACCTCTGGGCCACCATATAGTTAGACATTTTGTAAACTTTGTAGCGGTATGAGGGTATAAATCTTGGTGTGGTATCTGGACCGTGACGTTTTCATTGTGCACATACGTGAACGTGTTGAACGCTGTGGCTGATGCTGCCTGTGTGATCCAGCAGCTGATCTGATGATTAATTTGACTTTTATCAAAACAAAAAGATTTTTTTCACGAGTTCCTGCTTCTTAACTAGAAGCTGTACAAAAGAGTGTAATCCTCAGCCACGCCCTGAGACGCCGCTGTTAGATTACATCTGGATCCTGATCAGACTGATTGATCCCCACAGAGACGCAGACGTAAAAATAAATAATGTTGGATGTTCGACTGTGGAAGACGAAACAGAACCTGAAACGCTGCAGAACAGGTTCTCCTCAGCTGTTAATGGATTTACTGTATTTTCCAGAGTACAAGTCGCGTTTTTTTTTTTTTGTTGTTGTTTTGCAATTTTGGGAGGCCCTGCTACTTATACACAGGTGCAACTTACATACCGAACAATTACATATTTGTTATTACAGTGTAGGTGACACAATATGTAATGTTTTCATGAATATTTAAAAACAAAATTAAAAAACAGTTTGAAATTTATCCTTTCCTGGTGGGCAGTTACTGAAGACAGAAATACTGAGATTTTTAACTGCGCGCCACTAGAAACCAGGACCTTCCTGGCGAGTCCCGACATTGGAGAAGAAGGAGGAAGTAGCATCAGCTCCGGAACCATTATCTTAATGGTTCCGGATTTATGGATTTTTACAGGCTACTGACATCCCCGATTCCATCGAGTGGATCGGGTCAGAGATGCAGAGTGTTTTTGGTGTCAGAACAGTTATTCTCGCCGGGAGAATCTTTTTTCGATTGGCAGGTGGAAACACTTATAATGACGAGCGCGCACGCAGAGTGTAGTGCAGATTCTCCACATGGAGGCAGAAATGACTATTTTCAAATTATTTTATTGTTTTTGGATCATGGGAATTTTGCCGCGTGCAGACATTAGGAGCAGATGAGGAACTGTGAGTCTTGTAACTTGAAGTGCAAAGCGGATCCATTCAGAGGGGAGACTCTGCCAGGACAATTAATTAAATTATTTACACACGTTTTCATCAAAATGAAGATGATCTCACTGAAACGGACAGGTAAGACTATATTATTTTCTCCTTCTGCGAATTTGGCCTATTGACGTATCCCATAATCCCTTGCGTGCCAGAGAGTCGCTGCAGTCAAACAACATATAGAGAATCAACGTGATGACAGTTGTAAATTAATATTATACTACAAAAATGTAATTTTTTATGCTTTTCATCACGTTAATAAGAGACTGCTGCATGATACCCTGAAAACTTACTAAAACAATTCTAACAAATAATCCATGTCTGCTACATTTAATCTGCGTGGAATTTAATAAATGCAAACCGAATTTCAGACATATTATATATATTAGTCTGGAACAAAGAGGACAAACAGTGTTGTAAAGAACAATAATCAAGACGTTAAAGAGCAAGCTTCACTTTCCCCAGAACAACATGATTAGGAAGTGAGCGTAGCTCACAGCAGCTCCCACTGAAAATAACGAAGAGACAGTCTGTGATTCTCGCATGTTTACATAAAACAAATGCAATAACAACGTCTATAAACCCAGAGAATATATTCATGAGAGTTTTAGGCACAATTTAAAAATAGTTTTATGCTGCTATGTTATTGGTGGTGTTTGTGTGCAGCGGTTAAAGTGCAGCGTGATCAGAGTGTCTCAATGCAGTTCTCAATGTTACTGAGCTCTCGCAGCGCAGCGACCTCTCCGAGGTTTTGCGGAATTTGAAACATCAACAGGGTGAATGGTTTTAATATTTAATAATAATAATGTGTTACGCTATTCAAGAAAGAAACAATATTTATTTAAAAAAAATAGCTGATATTTTCAGTCCCTCGTGACATTTTTCAGATTTTAATGTACATTTTTCTCAGGAGAAAAAAAGATAAATAAAAAAATCCATACCATCACTTTTTTTCTGATGTCACAGAGAGTAAAACTTTTTTTTTTTTGTTTACCAGTTGATTAGACCAAAGAGCTGGCAAAAAGGTATCATCTGCCGAAATCGCCTACATTATGTATTTATTTATTTTAGAATCACTATTCTGTGTTCTGAACTCTGCCAATATCGTCACTGTTGTCAGACTGAAGGTTTCCCTCCAAAGTTTCTTCTCCCTCATTGTGGTCTAAATAAGGCTCAAACCCATAAGGATCTGTGTCCCCACAGCTGATTCAGACACGTGTTCAAACAAAACAAAAAACCTCCACACTAGAACAAAAAAATTGTCCGTAAACAGCTCGACCTCCGCTGTGTTTACAATTGATTTGGGCTTGAATCAGCAGGTGGCGTTCTGGTGACGACGTAGCAACAATATAGCCGCGGCTGAGGGCTGAAATAGAGCACAGGCTTCAGACAGCTGTAGTTTATCCTTCACCCACACACTTATCATAGACTTGTATTCAGGATTTTTTAAAATGTCAACATTTCATCATTTTTTTGTGATTATTAGTGCACGTTTCAATATAATCATATTGATTATTTTTGTAGGACTTTCACAGGAATCAAAGCACTCAACAAAATAAACTAACAGTAGAAGAATAGAATTTGACCTCTAGGGGGCACTTCAAATGTGTTCTGACAAATAGCTCTTGATATTTTGGATGTTAAAAGACAGATCTTATGTCTTCTTCTGCTGTGGAAGCTCCCAAAGTTGACACATGGAAACTTTTCAAACTAAACAATGTGGTCGCCATGTTGGATTTTGCTGAAAAGATTTTTTTTTTTTAAGCAGGTCACAATTTTTGACCAATCCTCATGCAAATTGGCACAAGTGAACTTCAGACCAAACCTCATGGTTCTGATATGGTTTTTCAATTGTGCCCAGCATTCACCAGCAACATCCATCAAATGCTAAAAATAAAAACTACACCACAACAATGCTCAGAAATCCAAAAAAGAGCTTAAAAAATGTGTTCCTGTGGCATGAGCAGCCTTAAACCCCGCCTCCGATGGACGAGGCTGGTTAAAGTCTGGACCAATCAGCACACGTTCCTTTTGAAAGCGTCAAACATTGTGGGCGGTTCAGGATTTTAATTCCATCCTGTGTTCAGGGTTCAGACCACAGAAGAATGTCCAGTTCCATGGGAATGTTAAATGGGTCATCTAGGACCCGCTTGACCCGGGTCAGTCCCAAACAGAAAAGCCTCATCTGTCAGCACCGGCCCAACTCTGAATGAGTCTCAAACAATGAAACGGCTCCATCTTCGTTTTTCTGAGTAAACACAACTCCACAATCGCATCATCGACGGATTCAGTCAACACTGCAATATCTCATTTTAAAAGGTTTAATTCTTTGTTCTGTAAATAACAATAACATATGAGGGCTTTTGTGTCACACAGATTCTGGTCCAGGTCCAGACAGAGATCCAGATCTGGCAGCAAAAGAAATAGGCTCTAATTGTTCTGAATGGATTTACCAAAAGGTGTATGTAAATTTATGGCAATAATGTTCGTGTGACCACATCGTGAAGCACTGAGTGGTCAGTCTGTCAATCCTGAACCTGGCTTCAGGATTCACACAGACATTTGTTTTTCGAGGTTTGGTGGTCGAGTGCGTTCGGCTTGGTTGGCCACGTAGATGAGTTTTGGCGGTCACGTGGGGGAGTTTTGGCAGTCATGTGGGGGAGTTTTGGCGGTCACATGGGGGAGTTTTGGCGGTCACATGGGGGAGTTTTGCCGGGTGAGTGCGTGTGGTTTGGTGGTCGAATGGGTGAGTTGTGGCAGTCGAGTGCGTGCAGTTTGGCGTTCACGTGGGGGAGTTTTGGTGGTCGCGTGGGGGAGTATTGGCCGTTGAATGGGTGAGTTTTGGCCGTCCAATGGGTGAGTTTTGGCTGTCGAATGGGGGAGTTTTGGCGGTCACGTGGGGGAGCTTTGCAGGGTGAGTGTGTGTAGTTTGGCGGTCGAATGGGTGAGTTGTGGCAGTCGAGTGCATGCGGTTTGGCGTTCACGTGGGGGAGTTTTGGTGGTCGCGTGGGGGAGTATTGGCCGTTGAATGGGTGAGTTTTGGCCGTCCAATGGGTGAGTTTTGGCCGTCGAATGGGTGAGTTCTGGCTGTCGAATGGGTGAGTTTTGGCTGTCGAATGGGTGAGTTTTGGTGGTCGTGTGGATGCGGGTTGGTGGTCACGTGGGTGTGGTTTGGCAGTTGCATGTTTAAGGTTTGATGAGAGTTGCTGGGTAAGCAGTGAGTCCGGACAGGTAACACCCGGTGAGGGGGTCATTCGTTCGTGTGTGTGTGGGCGCACGGAGGAAAATTCATGCAGTAAGCCGGCTTTCATGACTCAGGCGGTGATTCAGTTGAAAAACACACAGTGAAACAAATCGGTCCTGACACAGTGACGAGCCCCTGGGCTGGACGACTCCTCCCACAAGGAGTGCTCACAGGCGAATGACGTCACCGACAGGCGTGGAAAACCCACGCATGCGCACGAGGGTTCAAGCATGTCTGATGTAAAAACATATGAATGAAATCCATATAGTTTTTGAAAAAATAAAAAGGACCTATACTTTATTGACAGACCTCGTATATTTGTGAAAGGCTCATATCGGCTGATAGTATCAGTCTACAGATATATCAGTCAGGCTCTGACGACCTCTTGAGACATATGCATTTTTTTAATTCAAGGTTTGGAATAACATTATTATGTAAAAACACATGAGAAAACAAAAATGAAAAGTGGATCACAAGGATGACAAAAATTCCAAAGGTCTGTGTCCATATTCTCGTTTAACAGTATTTTTCCCTGGCGTGTATTTTTGTCACATGTCCAAGGTGAAAAAAAAAAATCACAAACATACCAAAGTGACCTGGTTGAACTGTTTCCATCTTTGGATAAAAAGCTTTGAAATGTTGTTCAAAAAGGTGCGGTAACTTAACGAGATCACATGTCAGACTAAAAGCTTGATAAATGACAAAAACTGAGGAAAAAGGCTGAATTTCTGTGCAAACAGTTAGTTAATAATTCATTTATCACTTTGCAGAGAACTGTATTAGTTTGGTATTAAACTATTTTGTCTGAATGAATGAAACATCAACTCTTCTAAAAGAGTGGAGACTGTTTCTGGAGGAGTAAAAGGTTTGAATCCATCAAATGTTTCACTTTAAGACTTTAACTAAATGTTCAAATTTTAAAACACACAAAAACAACAAATCCTGTGGGTTTTGTGAGTGTGAAGAGTAACGCAGAGGAATCGCTGCCTTCAGGCTATGACTAACTCCTGAAAACACAGCCGTGATTGTGGTGCTCGGGGCGCAGGTAAAACCTGTGTGGGCGTGGCTTCATGTTGCTTCACCTGTTGACAGACTAAGAGCTTAAAGAACAGCTGCTAACGCGTGCAGGCCGCTCCACCTTGTACAAACTTGTTGCTGCGTGAAGGAGGGTGTAACGGCAGAACCAAACAGCCGATTCGCCTCAACTGCTCCATTCCACCATTAACATGCAAAAAACTCATTAAAAAAACAAAACAAAACACTAAACTACCTCAAATTAAAGTAAAGGGCTGGTTGATTCATTGATAAAAACAACTGTCAACTGATTTAATAAACAGCTGATGCCATGGTAACCATGGTAACACAAGAATGACTGACAGAATGGGCGGCGCTAGAAGTTTGGTTTCCATGGTAACTTGTTTGGGATCTTGCTCCAGTTGTGTTGTCAAGGTAGAGCTGGTTATGATGTACATCTAATCCAGATAGAATCTCATTTGAAACACTTCCAACTGGATTTAATGCGACTAAAGTGGAATTAATCAGGTGGTTAAATGTAATTAAACATTTTACACAAAGACCAGAATCAAAGTGCTTTTAACACTTTGTAAATGTGGGGATTAACTGTTTAATTTCAATTTATTTTCATTTATATAGTGCCAAATCACAACAAAGTTGCACAAGGTGCTTCACACACGTAAGGTACAAGTAAGTAACATTACTAACCCTTTACAATTTGGTATCTTAAAACCTTTATTTCATCCTCAATAATTCCATAATCCACACTACCAAAATATATCATATTTTCCAGAGCATTGGAGAATAGTCGACCGGGAGTATTAGTTTCCCTGGTGTATTAGTCACACCAAATTATTACTCACACTGGAGTGCTAGCCGCCCTGGAGTATTAGCCACACCGGAGTACTGGTCGCCCTGGAATATTAGACACACCAGAGTGTTAGTCGCCCTGGAGTATTAGACACACCAGAGTGTTAGTCGCCCTGGAGTATTAGACACACCAGAGTGTTAGTCGCCCTGGAGTATTAGCCACACCGGGGAACTAGTCACCCTGGACTATTAGCCATACTGGTGTACTAGTTGCCCTGGAGTATTAGCCACACCAGAGTACTGGTCGCCCTGGAATATTAGACACACCACAGTGTTAGTCGCCCTGGAGTATTAGACACACCAGGGAACTAGTCACCCTGGACTATTAGCCATACCGGTGTACTAGTTGCCCTGGAGTATTAGCCACACCACAGTGTTAGTCACCCTGGAGTATAGACACACTGGGGAACTAGTCACCCTGGACTATTAGCCATACCGGTGTACTAGTTGCCCTGGAGTATTAGCCACACCAGAGTACTGGTCGCCCTGGAGTATTAGCCACACCAGAGTGTTAGTCGCCCTGGAGTATTAGCCACACCGGGGAACTAGTCACCCTGGACTATTAGCCATACCGGTGTACTAGTTGCCCTGGAGTATTAGCCACACCGGAGTACTGGTCGCCCTGGAGTATTAGTCACACCGGAGTACTGGTTGCCCTGGAGTATTAGCCACACCGGGGAACTAGTCACCCTGGATTATTAGTCGCACCGGTGTACTGGTCGCCGTGGAGTATTAGCCACACCAGAGTTTTAGTTGCCCTGGAGTATTAGCCACACCGGGGAACTAGTCACCCTGGACTATTAGCCGCACCGGTGTACTAGTTGCCCTGGAGTATTAGCCACACCGGCGTACTAGTCACCCTGGAGTATCAGCCACACTGGAGTGTTAGTCGCCCTGGAGTGTTAGCCACACCAGAGTATTACTCGTCCTGGAGTATTAGCCACACCAGAGTGTTAGTTGCCCTGGAGTATTACCCATACCGGAGTACTAGTTGCCCTGGAGAATTAGCCACACCAGAGTGTTAGCTGCCCTGGAGTATTAGCCACACCGGTGTATAAGTCAACTTTTTCTGTATTTTTAGTTCTTTAATTTGAATTTTTATGTGTACAGTTTTGTGTTCAGGTAAGATTTCAAAAGAAATCTTCAAACCCACAGGTGATTTTGTTTAGTTAATGATTTTAAATGAAAGATTTTTGGAGATTATAAAAATCACAACAAAGTCACGGGTGTGAATCTTTAATTTACTGCAGAAACCCTGCGTCAATAAAACAATCAGATTCTGTGGAGACTTTCAAGTCCAGACTTAAGGCGTACTTATTTTCCCTTTCATATGGCTAGCATACTGGTACAGTTTTGTTTTAGCACTTGGCTCCCCCTGTGAGCAAACCAAGTGCTTGCTCACAGGGGGTCGTTTTGACCGTTGGGGTTTTTCCGTAATTATTGTATGGCCTTGCCTTACAATATAAGGCGCCTTGGGGCAACTGTTTGTTGTGATTTGGCGCTATATAAATAAAATTGATTTGATTTTAGACTTTTTACTCTTTTAATTCATTTTATTAGTAATTGGAGCGGGCCGCGGTCTCAACTTTACCTAAATTCTGGGTCTTTTAGTGAAGTTTAGGGCTAGTGGCCAGCGATCACCTTAGTATTTCTTCTGTTTTCTTGTTGATTAATGCTGGCAAATTATACAGTATTTCTTGTCTTTCTGATGCCTGATTCTGTTTTTTTCTCTCTGTTTAAGGTGCAGCTCCATCCAGAGATGGAGTTGTGTTTGTGTTGGCGATCCTCCTGTCCTGTGCACCAACAGCAATTCTTGTATATTCGTCTGTGAATTGTTCTGTGAATTGTTTCTGTAATTTATGTTTGTAGCATGGCCCAAGCAGAGGGTTACCCCTTCGAGTCTGGTCTGCTTAAGGTTTCTTCCTCAGAGGGAGCTTTTCCTTACCACTGTTGCTCTGGGGGATGGTAAGGTTAGACCTTACCTGGTGAAGCGCCTTGAGGCAACTCTTGTGATTTGGCGCTATATAAAGGAAAATGAATTGAAATTGAAATAAGTTTTCGAAATTAATGTGTTACTTTATAATTATTTTATTTATTACTTTAATAAATACTACTATTTAATAAATATTACTATTTTATATATTACTTTATTATTATTTATAATAATTTTACGTAATTATTGTATGGCCTTGCCTTACAATATAAAGCGCCTTGGGGCAACTGTTTGTTGTGATTTGGCGCTATATAAATAAAATTGATTGATTGATTGACTTTAAAAAATCTAAACTACCATAATCTTAGAAAAGTAAGAATCTGATTCTATTTTTAAATAAATGTCTTCATGGATGTTTTGAAGACGTTCAGACATTATTAAATGCCAAATGTTTGTCCAACAGCTGCCAACAGCTGTGATTAAGAGCTTTAAGAAGCGTGACTTTATCCTCCGGGTGCATCATGCCGCGTCGTCCTCGGCCCCAGAACACCTTCACCGTGAAGCAGCCAGGCTCAAAGGCACTTCAGACAAACACGGCTGCACTGAGCAACACCAATCAATCCCGAAAAACCCAACGAACAGATCAGATCAGATCAGATTTGTCTGATGTTTACACTTGATGATCTGTGAAAAAGTTTGGTGGCCTTTTGGTGCAAAATACAGCAACGTTCAAGAAAAAACAAAATTCAAACAAACAATACAGGAATAACAACAAAACATTAAAGAAAATTAAAAGACAAATCAGATCCATGATGTGATGTCATAAGACATGAATGTTAATGGAAATCTATTGGCTGCTGGACTACAAGCACTTAAACCCCCCCCCCCCCCCCCCACACACACACAAAAAAAATAAATAAATAAATCAATAAATAAATGAAAAAAAAAAAACAACAACAAAACTAGAACATCTTTGAAGAAAAATATAAAACATAAAACCAATGCAAAAACATTTCACAAAACAAAAAAATAAATAAAAATAAGATATTGTAGAAGGCACAAAGGCACTTTTTAACACATAAAAACAGCTACATTTCATTAAAGGGTTTTGGGATGTTGTGGTCCTATTCTATGGACTTCTGCTGGTCCTTTTATTTTGATGTTTCTTGTTGATCTTCAATTCTTCCTGGTCATATGCACCCGTTTCCTGTTCATATACAGACCTATTACTTCACTGACTGTGTCTCACTACTTAGCGCTTCATCTCCCGTCACTCCACTGCCAGAATGTCTTGCTCCCACACAAGTCTTCTCACCTTCTTTTCCTTGTGTTTATTTGTTTTCCTATTGTTGACCTTTTGCTGCCTCTGTGTTTCCCTAAAGTTTTGCTTTCTACTTCGGATTACATTGGTATCGAGATTTCTTGTACTCTGACCCTCAGCCTGTTTATCTGGATTGCCTTTTTCTCTGTTCCCTCAAGGACATTGTTATCTCATGGCCTGCCTTCTCTGTGTGTCTGGACCTTTGCTTGCCTAATGTTGACTAATATAAGGACTGCTTACACCTTCCTGTGTTGTTCCTTGTAACAAAGGAACAACAGTCCTTAAACTGTTACACTGGAGTCATGAGAAAACAACAAAATAAACAAAAACATTCTCATACCAACAACAAAGCAAAAAACAACTTTTAAGACACAAAAGTGGGTCGCAAACTTTCTTGTTTCACAGATTCTATGCTGATGATGTCATTCTCTGCTGTCTATGCTGATCCTGATCACTTGTATTTTATGAAATATTTTTTTCACATTTTCTCAAACTGTGTTCCCAAAAACTTTTTTTTACATTTTTTCTGTTTTTGTATTATCAAGTAATATTCCTTTGTGGTTTTAAAAACAACATTTTTCCTGACTATTTTTTCTGAGCCACGGACCTTAGTAAAATATTTTGTGTTTTGCATTTGCCTTTTCACTTTTTCATATTACTAATGGGTTTTACACCTCTGGGCCACCATATAGTTAGACATTTTGTAAACTTTGTAGCGGTATGAGGGTATAAATCTTGGTGTGGTATCTGGACCGTGACGTTTTCATTGTGCACATACGTGAACGTGTTGAACGCTGTGGCTGATGCTGCCTGTGTGATCCAGCAGCTGATCTGATGATTAATTTGACTTTTATCAAAACAAAAAGATTTTTTTCACGAGTTCCTGCTTCTTAACTAGAAGCTGTACAAAAGAGTGTAATCCTCAGCCACGCCCTGAGACGCCGCTGTTAGATTACATCTGGATCCTGATCAGACTGATTGATCCCCACAGAGACGCAGGACGTAAAAATAAATAATGTTGGATGTTCGACTGTGGAAGACGAAACAGAACCTGAAACGCTGCAGAACAGGTTCTCCTCAGCTGTTAATGGATTTACTGTATTTTCCAGAGTACAAGTCGCGTTTTTTTTTTTTTTTGTTGTTTTGCAATTTTGGGAGGCCCTGCTACTTATACACAGGTGCAACTTACATACCGAACAATTACATATTTGTTATTACAGTGTAGGTGACACAATATGTAATGTTTTCATGAATATTTAAAAACAAAATTAAAAAACAGTTTGAAATTTATCCTTTCCTGGTGGGCAGTTACTGAAGACAGAAATACTGAGATTTTTAACTGCGCGCCACTAGAAACCAGGACCTTCCTGGCGAGTCCCGACATTGGAGAAGAAGGAGGAAGTAGCATCAGCTCCGGAACCATTATCTTAATGGTTCCGGATTTATGGATTTTTACAGGCTACTGACATCCCCGATTCCATCGAGTGGATCGGGTCAGAGATGCAGAGTGTTTTTGGTGTCAGAACAGTTATTCTCGCCGGGAGAATCTTTTTTCGATTGGCAGGTGGAAACACTTATAATGACGAGCGCGCACAGCAGAGTGTAGTGCAGATTCTCCACATGGAGGCAGAAATGACTATTTTCAAATTATTTTATTGTTTTTGGATCATGGGAATTTTGCCGCGTGCAGACATTAGGAGCAGATGAGGAACTGTGAGTCTTGTAACTTGAAGTGCAAAGCGGATCCATTCAGAGGGGAGACTCTGCCAGGACAATTAATTAAATTATTTACACACGTTTTCATCAAAATGAAGATGATCTCACTGAAACGGACAGGTAAGACTATATTATTTTCTCCTTCTGCGAATTTGGCCTATTGACGTATCCCATAATCCCTTGCGTGCCAGAGAGTCGCTGCAGTCAAACAACATATAGAGAATCAACGTGATGACAGTTGTAAATTAATATTATACTACAAAAATGTAATTTTTTATGCTTTTCATCACGTTAATAAGAGACTGCTGCATGATACCCTGAAAACTTACTAAAACAATTCTAACAAATAATCCATGTCTGCTACATTTAATCTGCGTGGAATTTAATAAATGCAAACCGAATTTCAGACATATTATATATTAGTCTGGAACAAAGAGGACAAACAGTGTTGTAAAGAACAATAATCAAGACGTTAAAGAGCAAGCTTCACTTTCCCCAGAAACAACATGATTAGGAAGTGAGCGTAGCTCACAGCAGCTCCCACTGAAAATAACGAAGAGACAGTCTGTGATTCTCGCATGTTTACATAAAACAAATGCAATAACAACGTCTATAAACCCAGAGAATATATTCATGAGAGTTTTAGGCACAATTTAAAAATAGTTTTATGCTGCTATGTTATTGGTGGTGTTTGTGTGCAGCGTTAAAGTGCAGCGTGATCAGAGTGTCTCAATGCAGTTCTCAATGTTACTGAGCTCTCGCAGCGCAGCGACCTCTCCGAGGTTTTGCGGAATTTGAAACATCAACAGGGTGAATGGTTTTAATATTTAATATAATAATGTGTTACGCTATTCAAGAAAGAAACAATATTTATTTAAAAAAAATAGCTGATATTTTCAGTCCCTCGTGACATTTTTCAGATTTTAATGTACATTTTTCTCAGGAGAAAAAAAGATAATAAAAAAAATCCATACCATCACTTTTTTTCTGATGTCACAGAGAGTAAACTTTTTTTTTTTTGTTTACCAGTTGATTAGACCAAAGAGCTGGCAAAAAGGTATCATCTGCCGAAATCGCCTACATTATGTATTTATTTATTTTAGAATCACTATTCTGTGTTCTGAACTCTGCCAATATCGTCACTGTTGTCAGACTGAAGGTTTCCCTCCAAAGTTTCTTCTCCCTCATTGTGGTCTAAATAAGGCTCAAACCCATAAGGATCTGTGTCCCCACAGCTGATTCAGACACGTGTTCAAACAAAACAAAAAACCTCCACACTAGAACAAAAAAATTGTCCGTAAACAGCTCGACCTCCGCTGTGTTACAATTGATTTGGGCTTGAATCAGCAGGTGGCGTTCTGGTGACGACGTAGCAACAATATAGCCGCGGCTGAGGGCTGAAATAGAGCACAGGCTTCAGACAGCTGTAGTTTATCCTTCACCCACACACTTATCATAGACTTGTATTCAGGATTTTTTAAAATGTCAACATTTCATCATTTTTTGTGATTATTAGTGCACGTTTCAATATAATCATATTGATTATTTTTGTAGGACTTTCACAGGAATCAAAGCACTCAACAAAATAAACTAACAGTAGAAGAATAGAATTTGACCTCTAGGGGGCACTTCAAATGTGTTCTGACAAATAGCTCTTGATATTTTGGATGTTAAAAGACAGATCTTATGTCTTCTTCTGCTGTGGAAGCTCCCAAAGTTGACACATGGAAACTTTTCAAACTAAACAATGTGGTCGCCATGTTGGATTTTGCTGAAAAGATTTTTTTTTTTAAGCAGGTCACAATTTTTGACCAATCCTCATGCAAATTGGCACAAGTGAACTTCAGACCAAACCTCATGGTTCTGATATGGTTTTTCAATTGTGCCCAGCATTCACCAGCAACATCCATCAAATGCTAAAAATAAAAACTACACCACAACAATGCTCAGAAATCCAAAAAAGAGCTTAAAAAATGTGTTCCTGTGGCATGAGCAGCCTTAAACCCCGCCTCCGATGGACGAGGCTGGTTAAAGTCTGGACCAATCAGCACACGTTCCTTTTGAAAGCGTCAAACATTGTGGGCGGTTCAGGATTTTAATTCCATCCTGTGTTCAGGGTTCAGACCACAGAAGAATGTCCAGTTCCATGGGAATGTTAAATGGGTCATCTAGGACCCGCTTGACCCGGGTCAGTCCCAAACAGAACAAAGCCTCATCTGTCAGCACCGGCCCAACTCTGAATGAGTCTCAAACAATGAAACGGCTCCATCTTCGTTTTTCTGAGTAAACACAACTCCACAATCGCATCATCGACGGATTCAGTCAACACTGCAATATCTCATTTTAAAAGGTTTAATTCTTTGTTCTGTAAATAACAATAACATATGAGGGCTTTTGTGTCACACAGATTCTGGTCCAGGTCCAGACAGAGATCCAGATCTGGCAGCAAAAGAAATAGGCTCTAATTGTTCTGAATGGATTTACCAAAAGGTGTATGTAAATTTATGGCAATAATGTTCGTGTGACCACATCGTGAAGCACTGAGTGGTCAGTCTGTCAATCCTGAACCTGGCTTCAGGATTCACACAGACATTTGTTTTTCGAGGTTTGGTGGTCGAGTGCGTTCGGCTTGGTTGGCCACGTAGATGAGTTTTGGCGGTCACGTGGGGGAGTTTTGGCAGTCATGTGGGGGAGTTTTGGCGGTCACATGGGGGAGTTTTGGCGGTCACATGGGGGAGTTTTGCCGGGTGAGTGCGTGTGGTTTGGTGGTCGAATGGGTGAGTTGTGGCAGTCGAGTGCGTGCAGTTTGGCGTTCACGTGGGGGAGTTTTGGTGGTCGCGTGGGGGAGTATTGGCCGTTGAATGGGTGAGTTTTGGCCGTCCATGGGTGAGTTTTGGCTGTCGAATGGGGGAGTTTTGGCGGTCACGTGGGGGAGCTTTGCAGGGTGAGTGTGTGTAGTTTGGCGGTCGAATGGGTGAGTTGTGGCAGTCGAGTGCATGCGGTTTGGCGTTCACGTGGGGGAGTTTTGGTGGTCGCGTGGGGGAGTATTGGCCGTTGAATGGGTGAGTTTGGCCGTCCAATGGGTGAGTTTTGGCCGTCGAATGGGTGAGTTCTGGCTGTCGAATGGGTGAGTTTTGGCTGTCGAATGGGTGAGTTTTGGTGGTCGTGTGGATGCGGGTTGGTGGTCACGTGGGTGTGGTTTGGCAGTTGCATGTTTAAGGTTTGATGAGAGTTGCTGGGTAAGCAGTGAGTCCGGACAGGTAACACCCGGTGAGGGGGTCATTCGTTCGTGTGTGTGTGGGCGCACGGAGGAAAATTCATGCAGTAAGCCGGCTTTCATGACTCAGGCGGTGATTCAGTTGAAAAACACACAGTGAAACAAATCGGTCCTGACACAGTGACGAGCCCCTGGGCTGGACGACTCCTCCCACAAGGAGTGCTCACAGGCGAATGACGTCACCGACAGGCGTGGAAAACCCACGCATGCGCACGAGGGTTCAAGCATGTCTGATGTAAAAACATATGAATGAAATCCATATAGTTTTTGAAAAAATAAAAAGGACCTATACTTTATTGACAGACCTCGTATATTTGTGAAAGGCTCATATCGGCTGATAGTATCAGTCTACAGATATATCAGTCAGGCTCTGACGACCTCTTGAGACATATGCATTTTTTTAATTCAAGGTTTGGAATAACATTATTATGTAAAAACACATGAGAAAACAAAAATGAAAAGTGGATCACAAGGATGACAAAAATTCCAAAGGTCTGTGTCCATATTCTCGTTTAACAGTATTTTTCCCTGGCGTGTATTTTTGTCACATGTCCAAGGTGAAAAAAAAAAATCACAAACATACCAAAGTGACCTGGTTGAACTGTTTCCATCTTTGGATAAAAAGCTTTGAAATGTTGTTCAAAAAGGTGCGGTAACTTAACGAGATCACATGTCAGACTAAAAGCTTGATAAATGACAAAAACTGAGGAAAAAGGCTGAATTTCTGTGCAAACAGTTAGTTAATAATTCATTTATCACTTTGCAGAGAACTGTATTAGTTTGGTATTAAACTATTTTGTCTGAATGAATGAAACATCAACTCTTCTAAAAGAGTGGAGACTGTTTCTGGAGGAGTAAAAGGTTTGAATCCATCAAATGTTTCACTTTAAGACTTTAACTAAATGTTCAAATTTTAAAACACACAAAAACAACAAATCCTGTGGGTTTTGTGAGTGTGAAGAGTAACGCAGAGGAATCGCTGCCTTCAGGCTATGACTAACTCCTGAAAACACAGCCGTGATTGTGGTGCTCGGGGCGCAGGTAAAACCTGTGTGGGCGTGGCTTCATGTTGCTTCACCTGTTGACAGACTAAGAGCTTAAAGAACAGCTGCTAACGCGTGCAGGCCGCTCCACCTTGTACAAACTTGTTGCTGCGTGAAGGAGGGTGTAACGGCAGAACCAAACAGCCGATTCGCCTCAACTGCTCCATTCCACCATTAACATGCAAAAACTCATTAAAAAAACAAAACAAAACACTAAACTACCTCAAATTTAAAGTAAAGGGCTGGTTGATTCATTGATAAAAACAACTGTCAACTGATTTAATAAACAGCTGATGCCATGGTAACCATGGTAACACAAGAATGACTGACAGAATGGGCGGCGCTAGAAGTTTGGTTTCCATGGTAACTTGTTTGGGATCTTGCTCCAGTTGTGTTGTCAAGGTAGAGCTGGTTATGATGTACATCTAATCCAGATAGAATCTCATTTGAAACACTTCCAACTGGATTTAATGCGACTAAAGTGGAATTAATCAGGTGGTTAAATGTAATTAAACATTTTTACACAAAGACCAGAATCAAAGTGCTTTTAACACTTTGTAAATGTGGGGATTAACTGTTTAATTTCAATTATTTTCATTTATATAGTGCCAAATCACAACAAAGTTGCACAAGGTGCTTCACACACGTAAGGTACAAGTAAGTAACATTACTAACCCTTTACAATTTGGTATCTTAAAACCTTTATTTCATCCTCAATAATTCCATAATCCACACTACCAAAATATATCATATTTTCCAGAGCATTGGAGAATAGTCGACCGGGAGTATTAGTTTCCCTGGTGTATTAGTCACACCAAATTATTACTCACACTGGAGTGCTAGCCGCCCTGGAGTATTAGCCACACCGGAGTACTGGTCGCCCTGGAATATTAGACACACCAGAGTGTTAGTCGCCCTGGAGTATTAGACACACCAGAGTGTTAGTCGCCCTGGAGTATTAGACACACCAGAGTGTTAGTCGCCCTGGAGTATTAGCCACACCGGGGAACTAGTCACCCTGGACTATTAGCCATACTGGTGTACTAGTTGCCCTGGAGTATTAGCCACACCAGAGTACTGGTCGCCCTGGAATATTAGACACACCACAGTGTTAGTCGCCCTGGAGTATTAGACACACCAGGGAACTAGTCACCCTGGACTATTAGCCATACCGGTGTACTAGTTGCCCTGGAGTATTAGCCACACCACAGTGTTAGTCACCCTGGAGTATTAGACACACTGGGGAACTAGTCACCCTGGACTATTAGCCATACCGGTGTACTAGTTGCCCTGGAGTATTAGCCACACCAGAGTACTGGTCGCCCTGGAGTATTAGCCACACCAGAGTGTTAGTCGCCCTGGAGTATTAGCCACACCGGGGAACTAGTCACCCTGGACTATTAGCCATACCGGTGTACTAGTTGCCCTGGAGTATTAGCCACACCGGAGTACTGGTCGCCCTGGAGTATTAGTCACACCGGAGTACTGGTTGCCCTGGAGTATTAGCCACACCGGGGAACTAGTCACCCTGGATTATTAGTCGCACCGGTGTACTGGTCGCCGTGGAGTATTAGCCACACCAGAGTTTTAGTTGCCCTGGAGTATTAGCCACACCGGGGAACTAGTCACCCTGGACTATTAGCCGCACCGGTGTACTAGTTGCCCTGGAGTATTAGCCACACCGGCGTACTAGTCACCCTGGAGTATCAGCCACACTGGAGTGTTAGTCGCCCTGGAGTGTTAGCCACACCAGAGTATTACTCGTCCTGGAGTATTAGCCACACCAGAGTGTTAGTTGCCCTGGAGTATTACCCATACCGGAGTACTAGTTGCCCTGGAGAATTAGCCACACCAGAGTGTTAGCTGCCCTGGAGTATTAGCCACACCGGTGTATAAGTCAACTTTTTCTGTATTTTTAGTTCTTTAATTTGAATTTTTATGTGTACAGTTTTGTGTTCAGGTAAGATTTCAAAAGAAATCTTCAAACCCACAGGTGATTTTGTTTAGTTAATGATTTTAAATGAAAGATTTTTGGAGATTATAAAAATCACAACAAAGTCACGGTGTGAATCTTTAATTTACTGCAGAAACCCTGCGTCAATAAAACAATCAGATTCTGTGGAGACTTTCAAGTCCAGACTTAAGGCGTACTTATTTTCCCTTTCATATGGCTAGCATACTGGTACAGTTTTGTTTTAGCACTTGGCTCCCCCTGTGAGCAAACCAAGTGCTTGCTCACAGGGGGTCGTTTTGACCGTTGGGGTTTTTCCGTAATTATTGTATGGCCTTGCCTTACAATATAAGGCGCCTTGGGGCAACTGTTTGTTGTGATTTGGCGCTATATAAATAAAATTGATTTGATTTTAGACTTTTTACTCTTTTAATTCATTTTATTAGTAATTGGAGCGGGCCGCGGTCTCAACTTTACCTAAATTCTGGGTCTTTTAGTGAAGTTTAGGGCTAGTGGCCAGCGATCACCTTAGTATTTCTTCTGTTTTTCTTGTTGATTAATGCTGGCAAATTATACAGTATTTCTTGTCTTTCTGATGCCTGATTCTGTTTTTTTCTCTCTGTTTAAGGTGCAGCTCCATCCAGAGATGGGAGTTGTGTTTGTGTTGGCGATCCTCCTGTCCTGTGCACCAACAGCAATTCTTGTATATTCGTCTGTGAATTGTTCTGTGAATTGTTTCTGTAATTTATGTTTGTAGCATGGCCCAAGCAGAGGGTTACCCCTTCGAGTCTGGTCTGCTTAAGGTTTCTTCCTCAGAGGGAGCTTTTCCTTACCACTGTTGCTCTGGGGGATGGTAAGGTTAGACCTTACCTGGTGAAGCGCCTTGAGGCAACTCTTGTGATTTGGCGCTATATAAAGGAAAATGAATTGAAATTGAAATAAGTTTTCGAAATTAATGTGTTACTTTATAATTATTTTATTTATTACTTTAATAAATACTACTATTTAATAAATATTACTATTTTATATATTACTTTATTATTATTTATAATAATTTTACGTAATTATTGTATGGCCTTGCCTTACAATATAAAGCGCCTTGGGGCAACTGTTTGTTGTGATTTGGCGCTATATAAATAAAATTGATTGATTGATTGACTTTAAAAAATCTAAACTACCATAATCTTAGAAAAGTAAGAATCTGATTCTATTTTTAAATAAATGTCTTCATGGATGTTTTGAAGACGTTCAGACATTATTAAATGCCAAATGTTTGTCCAACAGCTGCCAACAGCTGTGATTAAGAGCTTTAAGAAGCGTGACTTTATCCTCCGGGTGCATCATGCCGCGTCGTCCTCGGCCCCAGAACACCTTCACCGTGAAGCAGCCAGGCTCAAAGGCACTTCAGACAAACACGGCTGCACTGAGCAACACCAATCAATCCCGAAAAACCCAACGAACAGATCAGATCAGATCAGATTTGTCTGATGTTTACACTTGATGATCTGTGAAAAAGTTTGGTGGCCTTTTGGTGCAAAATACAGCAACGTTCAAGAAAAAACAAAATTCAAACAAACAATACAGGAATAACAACAAAACATTAAAGAAAATTAAAAGACAAATCAGATCCATGATGTGATGTCATAAGACATGAATGTTAATGGAAATCTATTGGCTGCTGGACTACAAGCACTTAAACCCCCCCCCCCCCCCCCCCACACACACACAAAAAAAATAAATAAATAAATCAATAAATAAATGAAAAAAAAAAAACAACAACAAAACTAGAACATCTTTGAAGAAAAATATAAAACATAAAACCAATGCAAAAACATTTCACAAAACAAAAAAATAAATAAAAATAAGATATTGTAGAAGGCACAAAGGCACTTTTTAACACATAAAAACAGCTACATTTCATTAAAGGGTTTTGGGATGTTGTGGTCCTATTCTATGGACTTCTGCTGGTCCTTTTATTTTGATGTTTCTTGTTGATCTTCAATTCTTCCTGGTCATATGCACCCGTTTCCTGTTCATATACAGACCTATTACTTCACTGACTGTGTCTCACTACTTAGCGCTTCATCTCCCGTCACTCCACTGCCAGAATGTCTTGCTCCCACACAAGTCTTCTCACCTTCTTTTCCTTGTGTTTATTTGTTTTCCTATTGTTGACCTTTTGCTGCCTCTGTGTTTCCCTAAAGTTTTTGCTTTCTACTTCGGATTACATTGGTATCGAGATTTCTTGTACTCTGACCCTCAGCCTGTTTATCTGGATTGCCTTTTTCTCTGTTCCCTCAAGGACATTGTTATCTCATGGCCTGCCTTCTCTGTGTGTCTGGACCTTTGCTTGCCTAATGTTGACTAATATAAGGACTGCTTTACACCTTCCTGTGTTGTTCCTTGTAACAAAGGAACAACAGTCCTTAAACTGTTACACTGGAGTCATGAGAAAACAACAAAATAAACAAAAACATTCTCATACCAACAACAAAGCAAAAAACAACTTTTAAGACACAAAAGTGGGTCGCAAACTTTCTTGTTTCACAGATTCTATGCTGATGATGTCATTCTCTGCTGTCTATGCTGATCCTGATCACTTGTATTTTATGAAATATTTTTTTCACATTTTCTCAAACTGTGTTCCCAAAAACTTTTTTTTTACATTTTTTTCTGTTTTTGTATTATCAAGTAATATTCCTTTGTGGTTTTAAAAACAACATTTTTCCTGACTATTTTTTTCTGAGCCACGGACCTTAGTAAAATATTTTTGTGTTTTGCATTTGCCTTTTCACTTTTTCATATTACTAATGGGTTTTACACCTCTGGGCCACCATATAGTTAGACATTTTGTAAACTTTGTAGCGGTATGAGGGTATAAATCTTGGTGTGGTATCTGGACCGTGACGTTTTCATTGTGCACATACGTGAACGTGTTGAACGCTGTGGCTGATGCTGCCTGTGTGATCCAGCAGCTGATCTGATGATTAATTTGACTTTTATCAAAACAAAAAGATTTTTTTCACGAGTTCCTGCTTCTTAACTAGAAGCTGTACAAAAGAGTGTAATCCTCAGCCACGCCCTGAGACGCCGCTGTTAGATTACATCTGGATCCTGATCAGACTGATTGATCCCCACAGAGACGCAGACGTAAAAATAAATAATGTTGGATGTTCGACTGTGGAAGACGAAACAGAACCTGAAACGCTGCAGAACAGGTTCTCCTCAGCTGTTAATGGATTTACTGTATTTTCCAGAGTACAAGTCGCGTTTTTTTTTTTTTTGTTGTTTTGCAATTTTGGGAGGCCCTGCTACTTATACACAGGTGCAACTTACATACCGAACAATTACATATTTGTTATTACAGTGTAGGTGACACAATATGTAATGTTTTCATGAATATTTAAAAACAAAATTAAAAAACAGTTTGAAATTTATCCTTTCCTGGTGGGCAGTTACTGAAGACAGAAATACTGAGATTTTTAACTGCGCGCCACTAGAAACCAGGACCTTCCTGGCGAGTCCCGACATTGGAGAAGAAGGAGGAAGTAGCATCAGCTCCGGAACCATTATCTTAATGGTTCCGGATTTATGGATTTTTACAGGCTACTGACATCCCCGATTCCATCGAGTGGATCGGGTCAGAGATGCAGAGTGTTTTTGGTGTCAGAACAGTTATTCTCGCCGGGAGAATCTTTTTTCGATTGGCAGGTGGAAACACTTATAATGACGAGCGCGCACGCAGAGTGTAGTGCAGATTCTCCACATGGAGGCAGAAATGACTATTTTCAAATTATTTTATTGTTTTTGGATCATGGGAATTTTGCCGCGTGCAGACATTAGGAGCAGATGAGGAACTGTGAGTCTTGTAACTTGAAGTGCAAAGCGGATCCATTCAGAGGGGAGACTCTGCCAGGACAATTAATTAAATTATTTACACACGTTTTCATCAAAATGAAGATGATCTCACTGAAACGGACAGGTAAGACTATATTATTTTCTCCTTCTGCGAATTTGGCCTATTGACGTATCCCATAATCCCTTGCGTGCCAGAGAGTCGCTGCAGTCAAACAACATATAGAGAATCAACGTGATGACAGTTGTAAATTAATATTATACTACAAAAATGTAATTTTTTATGCTTTTCATCACGTTAATAAGAGACTGCTGCATGATACCCTGAAAACTTACTAAAACAATTCTAACAAATAATCCATGTCTGCTACATTTAATCTGCGTGGAATTTAATAAATGCAAACCGAATTTCAGACATATTATATATATTAGTCTGGAACAAAGAGGACAAACAGTGTTGTAAAGAACAATAATCAAGACGTTAAAGAGCAAGCTTCACTTTCCCCAGAACAACATGATTAGGAAGTGAGCGTAGCTCACAGCAGCTCCCACTGAAAATAACGAAGAGACAGTCTGTGATTCTCGCATGTTTACATAAAACAAATGCAATAACAACGTCTATAAACCCAGAGAATATATTCATGAGAGTTTTAGGCACAATTTAAAAATAGTTTTATGCTGCTATGTTATTGGTGGTGTTTGTGTGCAGCGGTTAAAGTGCAGCGTGATCAGAGTGTCTCAATGCAGTTCTCAATGTTACTGAGCTCTCGCAGCGCAGCGACCTCTCCGAGGTTTTGCGGAATTTGAAACATCAACAGGGTGAATGGTTTTAATATTTAATAATAATAATGTGTTACGCTATTCAAGAAAGAAACAATATTTATTTAAAAAAAATAGCTGATATTTTCAGTCTCTCGTGACATTTTTCAGATTTTAATGTACATTTTTCTCAGGAGAAAAAAAGATAAATAAAAAAATCCATACCATCACTTTTTTTCTGATGTCACAGAGAGTAAAACTTTTTTTTTTTTGTTTACCAGTTGATTAGACCAAAGAGCTGGCAAAAAGGTATCATCTGCCGAAATCGCCTACATTATGTATTTATTTATTTTAGAATCACTATTCTGTGTTCTGAACTCTGCCAATATCGTCACTGTTGTCAGACTGAAGGTTTCCCTCCAAAGTTTCTTCTCCCTCATTGTGGTCTAAATAAGGCTCAAACCCATAAGGATCTGTGTCCCCACAGCTGATTCAGACACGTGTTCAAACAAAACAAAAAACCTCCACACTAGAACAAAAAAATTGTCCGTAAACAGCTCGACCTCCGCTGTGTTTACAATTGATTTGGGCTTGAATCAGCAGGTGGCGTTCTGGTGACGACGTAGCAACAATATAGCCGCGGCTGAGGGCTGAAATAGAGCACAGGCTTCAGACAGCTGTAGTTTATCCTTCACCCACACACTTATCATAGACTTGTATTCAGGATTTTTTAAAATGTCAACATTTCATCATTTTTTTGTGATTATTAGTGCACGTTTCAATATAATCATATTGATTATTTTTGTAGGACTTTCACAGGAATCAAAGCACTCAACAAAATAAACTAACAGTAGAAGAATAGAATTTGACCTCTAGGGGGCACTTCAAATGTGTTCTGACAAATAGCTCTTGATATTTTGGATGTTAAAAGACAGATCTTATGTCTTCTTCTGCTGTGGAAGCTCCCAAAGTTGACACATGGAAACTTTTCAAACTAAACAATGTGGTCGCCATGTTGGATTTTGCTGAAAAGATTTTTTTTTTTTAAGCAGGTCACAATTTTTGACCAATCCTCATGCAAATTGGCACAAGTGAACTTCAGACCAAACCTCATGGTTCTGATATGGTTTTTCAATTGTGCCCAGCATTCACCAGCAACATCCATCAAATGCTAAAAATAAAAACTACACCACAACAATGCTCAGAAATCCAAAAAAGAGCTTAAAAAATGTGTTCCTGTGGCATGAGCAGCCTTAAACCCCGCCTCCGATGGACGAGGCTGGTTAAAGTCTGGACCAATCAGCACACGTTCCTTTTGAAAGCGTCAAACATTGTGGGCGGTTCAGGATTTTAATTCCATCCTGTGTTCAGGGTTCAGACCACAGAAGAATGTCCAGTTCCATGGGAATGTTAAATGGGTCATCTAGGACCCGCTTGACCCGGGTCAGTCCCAAACAGAACAAAGCCTCATCTGTCAGCACCGGCCCAACTCTGAATGAGTCTCAAACAATGAAACGGCTCCATCTTCGTTTTTCTGAGTAAACACAACTCCACAATCGCATCATCGACGGATTCAGTCAACACTGCAATATCTCATTTTAAAAGGTTTAATTCTTTGTTCTGTAAATAACAATAACATATGAGGGCTTTTGTGTCACACAGATTCTGGTCCAGGTCCAGACAGAGATCCAGATCTGGCAGCAAAAGAAATAGGCTCTAATTGTTCTGAATGGATTTACCAAAAGGTGTATGTAAATTTATGGCAATAATGTTCGTGTGACCACATCGTGAAGCACTGAGTGGTCAGTCTGTCAATCCTGAACCTGGCTTCAGGATTCACACAGACATTTGTTTTTCGAGGTTTGGTGGTCGAGTGCGTTCGGCTTGGTTGGCCACGTAGATGAGTTTTGGCGGTCACGTGGGGGAGTTTTGGCAGTCATGTGGGGGAGTTTTGGCGGTCACATGGGGGAGTTTTGGCGGTCACATGGGGGAGTTTTGCCGGGTGAGTGCGTGTGGTTTGGTGGTCGAATGGGTGAGTTGTGGCAGTCGAGTGCGTGCAGTTTGGCGTTCACGTGGGGGAGTTTTGGTGGTCGCGTGGGGGAGTATTGGCCGTTGAATGGGTGAGTTTTGGCCGTCCAATGGGTGAGTTTTGGCTGTCGAATGGGGGAGTTTTGGCGGTCACGTGGGGGAGCTTTGCAGGGTGAGTGTGTGTAGTTTGGCGGTCGAATGGGTGAGTTGTGGCAGTCGAGTGCATGCGGTTTGGCGTTCACGTGGGGGAGTTTTGGTGGTCGCGTGGGGGAGTATTGGCCGTTGAATGGGTGAGTTTTGGCCGTCCAATGGGTGAGTTTTGGCCGTCGAATGGGTGAGTTCTGGCTGTCGAATGGGTGAGTTTTGGCTGTCGAATGGGTGAGTTTTGGTGGTCGTGTGGATGCGGGTTGGTGGTCACGTGGGTGTGGTTTGGCAGTTGCATGTTTAAGGTTTGATGAGAGTTGCTGGGTAAGCAGTGAGTCCGGACAGGTAACACCCGGTGAGGGGGTCATTCGTTCGTGTGTGTGTGGGCGCACGGAGGGAAATTCCTGCAGTAAGCCGGCTTTCATGACTCAGGCGGTGATTCAGTTGAAAAACACACAGTGAAACAAATCGGTCCTGACACAGTGACGAGCCCCACACATTCCTCTCCGGCACAGTGGGACCCGGTTCCTGAGTTCTGATTGGCAGCACTGTGATCTAATAACTGCACAACAAACACGGCGCCGGCTGAAAAGTCAACAGTGACTCAGCTGGTTGAGTGTTTGGGGACTAGATAGACCTCAGTTGTCCAGGTGGAGGTGAGTAATCCTGCTGTCAGCACCAGCAGACTTTCTCAACACTTAATTCCTCTAACACCAGGCAGGATTTTCAGCTTCTTTTAATTAACGGGATGAAATCTGATCCTGAATGTCTGCCTGACACTCGGACCCTCAGAGTTCCCCGGTATGGAGGGAATCCTCCTCCTCTATTAAAAACCAGCACGGTTTAACTCCAGAAATAGACCACGAGTCATCTGTACTTGCTCAGTTCAACAAAAATACATTTTACAGGCTGAAACTCAAATATTTCCAACAAGCTGGTTATTTTTACACATCAGCCGTGAACTGAGTCATGTGATGCCTGAGAAATCTGCAAAACACGGTGAACCCAAAATAACCGACCAAAATCAAAACCAGTGCCGCAGTTCAGTCGAAAACCACTTCAGAAAGAACTTCAGAAAACAATATCCTCAATGATTTTAAATCAATTTTAACACACTTTACTGCTGGTTGACATTTAAAATGAGCTTGAACCAGTTCATCATTCAATGTGGAAATAAGTTCAGGATTACCCCAAAAACATTTTATTTTACCAGATTAAATAGTTCAATAATATTTCATGTAAGTTTTGTTTGTGTTGTTTTTTTGTTTTTTTTTTTACAAAGAGTGAAAGTGAACATTCAAGTGTACGCGTTTCATCTTATTTATGACCTAGTTTCACCTCAATATGTTGTAATCTAAAGTGCCAAATATATGTAAACAGAAAAAAACATTAACAGTGAGATGTGAAGAAACAAAAAATGTGAACAAATGTAAAAAAAAAAAAACGTGAAGAAACATAAAAAAAGAATGTACACAAATGAAAAACATGAATAAACTGATAAAAACAAACATACACGAATAAACATAAAAACAAACATCATATATGAACAAACAGATTAAAAAACAAATGTATGTGAACAAACAGACCAATAAAAAACAGTGAGATGTGAACAAACATAAAAAAATGTGAACAAATGTAAAAAACAAACATATGTGAAGAAACATAAAATAGAATATGAACAAATGAAAATAAACATGAATAAACTGATAAAAACATGCATGAATAAACAGATAAAATCAAACATCATATGTGAATAAACATTGAGATAAATGTCAGTGTGTAACACGGCTGTTTGTGATCTGGACTGTTATTCTAGGAAAAATTACACACTAATTACTGCCGTGTAATTGTGGATTCGACACGCAGTGTCATGTTCCACACTGTGGAGTTCTGACGAGCACTGAGACGATTCTGATCCAAAACCAGAACTTTTGCAGACTCACACAGAGCCAAAACAACACACCCATTAATCACTGAAAAATAACAAATTTTACACAGTGTGTTTTCCTAACCTGTTATGCCTTAAATAAATAGAAAATAGCTGTTATTCCACAGAAACTTTGCTTCTGTGATCAGGACAGTGATATTTTGAAATTTGTCTGTTTTCAAGAATATTCTCGATTCGCCTTCACTACTACTGAGTAGTCTTCTAGAATATTCTTTAACTGCTAGAACTGTCCAGAATTTTCTAGAAATTTCCAGAATTATCTAGAAATTTCAAGAAACTTTTAGAACTTTCTAGATTAAAAAAACTAAAATCAAAGTTTGTGCTGAATGTAGTCATTTTTCCATCGACTTTAGACATAAGCAGTTGAAATATAACACTTAGAAGCCAAGAACAAAAATTGTGTTACATAGTGTAATAATAATAAAATCTCCCAGAATTGTTGAGATTGTAATGTTTTGCAATTGTAATATTATGTTATTGCTGCCTTCTGATGTTTTATCATGAAGAGCACTTTGAACTGAAGTGTGATATAAATTATTATTACTATAATAATTTGTTTTTGTTGATATAAACGCATTTAGTCCAACTCTAAAACATCTTAAACTGGATTCAACGTGGACAAAGTAAAGATAATCTGCTTTTAAACTCTTCTACACCTGGATAAAAGTGGAGATGAAACAGACTCAAATAACTGCATTTTTTTTTTTTGCATTTGTGAAAAAACAGCAAAACAGCAGATTGACGTGTTAAAGTTAAGCTCTCTTAATTAGCAATAAAACATGATAACGCTGCTGATCCTGTTAATTAACGCTCTCCGTCTCTGTTAATCTCAGATTTTGATACTGGAGTAAAATTTGTTCTCTTAAGAGGCATGTTTTAATACCTTGTGCCTCGATAAATCAACGTGTACAAACTCCTCGTTTGTGAAGACTTTTACTGTAAAAACCTTTTTAAAATGTTACGGTGTGCTCCTCAGTCTTCACTTTTTCCTTCTATTTTGTCAAACTGCCCTCGTCCACGTTTTTAATTTTCCTTTAAGAGTAAAAAACTAACAAAATAAATCTCTTTGCTAAATCAGTTTTTTATTCCGTGCCTGAGCATCTGCTCGTCTTCTCCTGTTTTCCTCTCTCCCTCTTCTTGTCCTCCAGCCATTAAAACCTTCATTTCGCTCCACTTTCCTCTGAGTCAGCAGAAACGACAACCACGACTCGCCTTCTCTCCTTTCCTTCTTTTCTTTCTTTCCTCTCACAGCCATAAATCTTCCTAATTCTCCCTCTAAGTCCAGTCTGGATTATGTCGGAATTCTGCAACGCAACAACGCGCACACACACACACACACACACACACACACACACACACACACACACACACACACACACACACACACACACACACACACACACACACACAAACCCTGGTAAAGCTGCTCATTCTGCTCAGTGCAACAACGCAAACGCCACCCAGGGCCAAACATCAACACAGGCCTCACGTTGTCACCTTTAATCGCACCACCATCCAGCCTCATTTACTGGACCAGCCCCAAAATCGAACACTTACGTAAGCTTTAAGACGCTGCCATGGACTGAGACAGTGGAAAATCTCCATGTCGAGGGGTCAGCGTTCCCACCAGCCCTTCACGGTGCACCATGGCCCCTACAGAGGAATCTCCTCCAGACATTATGACATCATAAAGGAGTCAGTCATGTCCAAATTTTTTAAATGAAAGTTTTCAGTTTTTACCACACACACATACAACCCCAATGACAATGAAGCTGGGATGTTGTGTAAAATGTAAATTCTCTTCAACCTATATTCAATTGAACACACCACAAAGACAAGATTTTTAATGTTCAAACTGATAAACTTTGTTTTTGTGCAAATATTTGCTCATTTTGAAAGGGATGCCTGCAACATGTTTCAAAAAAGCTGGGACAGGGGCAACAAAAGACTGGGAAAGTTGATGAAAGCTCAAAGAACACCTGTTTGGAACATTCCACAGGTGAACAGGTTCATTGGAAACAGGTGAGTGTCATGACTGGGTATAAAATAAGCATCCCAAAAAGTCTCAGCCGTTCACAAGCAAAGATGGGATGAGGATCACCACTTTGTGAACAACTGTGTGAAAAAATAGTCCAACAGTTTAAGAACAATGTTTCTCAACGTTCAATTGCAAGGAATTTAGGGATTCCATCATCTACAGTCCACAATATAATCAGAAGATTCAGAGAATCTGGAGAACTTTCTACACGTAAGCGGCAAGGCTGAACATGCCCGTGACCTTTGATCCCTCAGGCGGCACTGCATTAAAAACCGACAACATTGTGTAAAGGATCTTACCGCGTGGGCTCAGGAACACTTCAGAAAACTATTGTCAGTTAACACAGTTCGTCGCTACATCTACAAGTGCAAGTTAAAACTCTACCATGCAAAGCGAAAGCCAAACATCAACAGCATCCAGAAATGCCACGCCTTCTCTGGGCTCGAGCTCATTTGAAATGGACAGACGCAAAGTGGAAAAGTGTTCTGTGGTCTGATGAGTCCACATTTCAAATTGTTTTTGGAAATCATGGATGTCGTGTCCTCTGGACAAAAGAGGAAAAAGACCATCCAGACTGTTACCAGCACAAAGTTCAAAAGCCAGCATCTGTGATGGTATGGGGGTGTGTTAGTGCCCATGTCATGGACAACTTACACATCTGTGATGGCACCATCAATGCTGAAAGGTACATCCAGGTTTTGGAGCAACACATGCTGCCATCCAAGCAACGTCTTTTTCAGGGACGTCCCTGCTTATTTTAGCAAGACAATGCTAAGCCACATTCTGCACGTGTTACAACAGCATGGCTTCATAGTAAAAGAGTGCGGGTACTAGACTGGCCTGCCTGCAGTCCAGACCTGTCACCCATTGAAAATGTGTGGCGCATTATGAAGTGCAAAATATGACAACGGTTTCCCATAGACTTTCCATTGGGGCTTGGGGTTGATGAGGTTTGACGTTGCCCTTGAGAAGTGCCTCAAAGCGACTGATGCTGTGATTTGGCACTACACAAATAAACTGAAATGACTTTACGAAAGGCAAACAGGAAATCTGTGAAGTCAACAACCCTGAATGATTATAAATGCCACTCAGTCGTCATGTTGTACAAAATTCATATAAACGTGGAGATAAAATGATTGAAGTGCAAAATTCCCTAGTACTTGTGATTAAAATAAAACAACAACAAAGAAAAGCAGACACAACAGACACACGACGTCAGAGCATACACTGCATCCAGAAAATATTCACAGCGCTTTGCTTTTTCCACATTTTGTTGTTACACGCTCATTCCAAAATGGATGAAATTAATTTTTCCCCCTCAATCTTCTACACACAACACCCCATAATGACAACATGAAAAAAGGTTTTGATTTTGTTTTGCAAATTTATTAACCCTCTGGGGTCCAGGGTATAATTGGCCATTTTTGACAACTTTTGGTTTTACCTTCATAATTTACCTTAAAAAACTGTTTACTTTGCCTTGTTTGGTATGATTTTTTTTCAGTATAACCTCACCTGTGTGATCTTAGTTTTTCTTTCATTCTGACATACTGTATTAACACAATGAACCTAAATTCACACAAAAACATAAAATTGGAACAGAGAAAAGTTTTTTTTTTTTTTTACTGTGAAAACAACAAACATTTTTAACAAACCATTTTTATAACTTAGAAATGCAAATATGAATTGCAAGCTTCAAAAACATATGTACAAATGTAGCAAACACACAAAGCTATATACAATTATTTATATTAAAATGCAGAAATTCTTCAGGTGTTTTTTGCACAACTAGTTACAAAACAATAAGATGCCACACCAATTATTTGTGCCACTCAAAAAACAATTCCTGTCCAACACAAGACAGAGTGAACACAGTCCTGACCCATAAGAGGAGTATCACTCCTCCTGTTGTCCACCTGGAGGAAGTGTTGGCATTTTAGTTTGTCTTTGGTTGCGTTTTGGCTAACTCACCTCAACAACAACCCCACATGGGGTTGGTGATTTTGACTGGCATCAGTCATGCTTTTTTTTTCCACCAATGATAAAGAGGAAGTCATATTTTTCCACCTGCAACTGCTGCACCATTGGAGAGCCATCAAGGAATTAGAAGTCCCATTTACTGCATGTTTGTGCAAAAATTCGCACCAAAAATGCCCACAACATTCAGGAAAAAACATGGCAAAAATTATTAATGATGATTCAAGTTTTACTGAGCCTATCAACAAATTTTAAAACTGGTATATAGTTTGAATTCTGCACTTTCAACACACATTCAAACATAGACTCAGTCTGGTGGATTCGATGGCTTAATTTGGTCATGTGACTTTTATACTGACACGCCAGATGACTCCAGAGGGTTAAAATAAAATACTAAGAAATCACGTGTACGTAAGTATTCACAGACTTTGCTCAATACTTTGTTGATGCACCTTTGACAGCAATTAGAGCCTCAAGTCTTCTTGAATATGATGCCACAAGCTTGGTGCACTTATCTTTGGACAATTTGGTCCATTCCTCTTTGCAGCACCTCTCAAGCTCCATCAGGTTGGATGGGGAGCGTCGGTGCACAGACATTTTCGGAGCGTCGGTGCACAGACATTTTCAGATCTCTCCAGAGATATTCAATCAGTTTCAGGTCTGGGCTCTGGCTGGGCCACTCAAGGACATTCACAGAGTTGTCCCGAAGTCACTCCTTTGATATCTTGACTGTGTGCTTAGGGTCATTGTCCTGCTGAAAGATGAACCCTTGCCCCAGTCTGAGGTCAAGAGCACTCTGGAGCAGGTTTTCATCCAGGATGTCTCTGTACATTGCTGCATTTATCTTTCCCTCAATCCTGACTAGAAAAACATCTGAAAAACATCAACACAGCATGATGCTGCCACCACCATGCTTCACTGTAGGGATGGTGCCTGGTTTCCTCCAAACATGACACCAAAGAGTTCAATCTTTGTCTCATCAAACCAGGGAATTTTGATTCTCCTGGTCTGAGATTCCTTCAGGTACCTTTTGTAAAACTCCAGGTGGGCTGACATGTGTCTTTTATTAAGGGGTGGCTTCTATCTGGATACTCTACCATACAGGCCTGATTGGTGGATTGCTGCAGAGATGGTTGTCCTTCTGGAAGGTTCTCCTCTCTCCACAGAGGAATGATGGAGTTCTGACAGAGTAACCATCAGGTTCTTGGTCACCTACCTGAATAAGGCCCTTCTCCCCACGATCCCTCAGTTTAGATGGGCGGCCAGCTCTAGGAAGAGTCCTGGTGGATCTGAACTTCTTCCATTTACAGATGATGGAGGCCACTGTGCTCATTGGGACATTTAAACCAGCAGAAATGTTTCTGTACCTTTCCAAAGATTTGTCTCAGAGGTCTACAGACAATTCCTTTGAATTGTTGCTTGGTTTGTGCTCTGACTGTCAACTGTGGGACATTAAATGTAGACAGGTGCCTTTACAAATCATGTCCAATCAACTGGATTTAACCCAGGTGGACTCCAATTAAGCTGTAGAAATATCTCAAGATGATCAGTGAAAACAGCAGGCACCTGAGCTCAATTTGAGAAAGACTGTTAATACCTATGTACATGTGATTTCTTATTTTTTTCTTTGTAATAAATTTCCAAAAAAACTGAAGAAAAACTTTTTCACATCATCATTATGGGGTACTGTGTGTAGAATTAAGGATAAAACAATTAATTTTATCCATTTTGGAATAAGGCTGTAACATAAAAGGTGGAAAAAGTGAAGAGCTGTGAATACTCGAGGTCGGTGCCACATCACTTCCGGGTAAGTGGCGAATCCGAAGGTGAGAATTCGTATTTCTGCACACGTTATTGGCCGTTCGGTGAAAACACGTTTGGGCTGTATGTTGTTCTACTGAAATCAGCTGGTTTGGTTTTGTCTCTAACTTGCTGATAGCTATCATTGCCTGCAACGAGATATACACACCAAGATGACCTGAAATGAACCACTGTACATTACATTGACTTTATTGACAAGTCTGACCCTGTTGATAAGTGGCCAAATTACATGTATTTGTCCTGAGTTTTCCCCAACTAAAAACAGGAAAGAAGAGTTTCAAAGTAAAATGTTGGTAAACAAAATTTGAGGATTTTCAAAGTAAAACTCTGTTAATGAAAGTAGAAAGTATAACACTGATTAGTAAAAGTGGAAAGTTTCAAAATAAAATGCTGGTTAAACAGTGGATTTTCAAAGTAAAATGCTAGCTGACTAAAGCAGAACCTTTTAAACAATGCAACACAAGTTAAAAGATAACAAAAAGTCCATCTGTGGCCTGTAGATGAAATCTCATCAACATGGAAAGTTACAAAGTGTCTTGGAGCTCGACCTGTGTGTACTTTGTGTACACTTCCAAACTTTGGCCTCACACTCACACACTCCCTGCGGAGAGCCAACAAAAGGTCGGAATCCAGAGAGAAAATGTTAACTCCATTTCTCTCTCCTCCCCCTTCACATTCTCTCCCTTTTCTTTTGGCAGTGAGCTGTTCCTCCCTCACCACCAGCTCTGGCACAGCTGGTGTAATGCCGGCACACACACACACACACACACACACACACACACACACACACACACACACACACACACACACACACACACACACTGAGAAGGCCGTGATTGTCTTCACACTCACCAGATAGTTCATTGTGCCGCTGCAGTGAGGCGCTCCGGTAACTCCAGGGCAGGGCCAGTCCTCAGCCCCGAACACTCATCTGACAACCAGATCCCAAAACCAATACCCCCCAAAAAAGTCCTTCGAGCCACGACCTCCTCCCTCGTCTTGTCCTCCTCCCTTGTCTCGTCCTTCTGTCTTTTCAAACCTCGTTTTCAGACATCCAGACAATCTGGACACATTCTGTCTCTCTGTGATGTCACACTGCAAGAATGAGACTTCTACCTCGCTCGTCCCTCTCTCCCTCCCTCCTTCTCTCTCTCTCTCTCCCTCAGGAAAAGGAGGAGGAGAGTGTAACCCAACACGTCACTTCCTCTTGGATCCTGATAGTCCTCCAATCCAGACTGGTCATTGACCCGAGGAGTCCTGCTGACACACATAATCCCCCCCCCCCTCTCCCCCCTCCCTCGCTGACTGTGAGAATGTACCAAAGTGAGGGAATGTCGCTGTGTGAAAACACAAACGTGTGCAGTGTTCAACTGCACAATACACAGCAGTGCACAAACATAAAAACAGCAGTGATTTTCACCAAAATCTTCACCCAGTCCCTGACACAGTCTGCTGTCCCGTCATACCTGAAGACCCCCACCATAGTGCCCCTACCCAAGAAACCCCCATAACCAGCCTCAGTGACGACCGGCCTGGTGCACTCACACCGGTGGTGATGAAGTATCTCTTCATGTCATTCCTAACCCCCACTTCAGACCCAAACCAATTCACTTACAAAGCCAACAGGTCAACAGAGGACACCGTGACCTCTGCCCCCGACACCACGCTGACCCACCTGGATCAACAGGGCAACTACACCCGTCTTCTCTTCGTGGATTATAGTTCAGCATTCAACACTATCCTCCCCCCACTGCCTCGTGAGGAACTTGCTGAACTTCGGTCTACCTCATTCCACATATCTTTGGATTAAGGACTTTCTGTCAGATGGCTCACAGAAACTCAGGCTCGGCCCCCACATATCCACAGCTCTCACACTCAGCACCGGGTCCTCCCAAGGCTGCGTGCTGAGCCCACTGCTCTTCATCCTCTGACTGCACCCCGTCCACACCAGCAACACCTTCATTAAAGGACCTTTTCCACGACACAAAGTAGCACTACTCAGCTCAACACTACTCGTTTTTTTGCTTTTCCATTAGGTTTAGTACCTGGTACCTGGTGCTTTCTTTGGTATTTGCTCAGGAGCGGTTCCAAGCGAGCCGAGCCAATAATAAAATGTGACATCACAGGCTGTCGGCCACTGATTGGTCAGAGAATGTCGTAACTGGATGATTCATGAGCACGCTGACTAAGACAAGAATCAAACCCGCCATTTTTAAATACTCAGAGGTTTTACAGCAACCGTCCTTTTCTTTCATTTCACGGCAAGTTTTTTTTTTTTTTTACTCGCACAAAACCCCACAGTGGTCCGTGGATGAGTTGCGGACGTTTTTGTGTTTGGTGGTGGAGGAGAAAATACAGAGAGGTGGAATGGCCGGAGTAGGTCAGACCGTAAGGGCTGGAAACGGTTCAACTGCAGGAATGCTGTTTATGGACACCGACCGGCGAGAAACGGGAGGCAGGATGACCACAACTCGGCCATGGCTTTGTTGGAAGTGACAGATGGCAAGTGTTTTTGTGACGTCTGTAGTCTGCTTGAAAGCACCGTTTCACGTTACTTAACCCATTGGTGGGAAGCACACATTAACAAATGAAGATTTTGAATCTAAACTTGTGTTAAAGTAACATCAGTGTCACATGTACTGTATGTGGACACAGTGAGCTAGCTGATTGCTAACTCGCGAGCTAGCTAACTCTGTGCTCCACATTAAGGTATTAACTTCTGACAGAAAAACACCTAAAGTCAGTAAGACAACAAATGTGTACATTTGACTCATTTAGTGCCGTTACTGTGATTTTTTTTTTTTTGACATGTCACCCACTTTGTGTTTTTGTTGAAGAATCCAGCTCCATAAGAGAGGAGGGTTCGAACACCAGCTTCAACATCTGTATCAACGTAAGAATGTTTCACATCACGTAGTTTTTAGCTCCAAAATGTATTTACCAAACACAACCACAGTTCTAATGAAGTTGGGACGTTGTGTAAAATGTAAATAAAAACAGAATACAATGATTTTCAAATCCTCTTCAACCTATATTCAATTGAATACACCACAAAGACAAGATATTTAATGTTCAAACTGATAAACTTTATTGTTTTTGTGCAAATATTTGTTCATTTTGAAATGGATGCCTGTAATACGTTTCAAAAAAGCTGGGACAGTGGTATGTTTACCACTGTGTTACATCACCTTTCCTTCTAACAACACTCAATAAGCATTTGGGAACTGAGGACACTAATTGTTGAAGCTTTGTAGGTGGAATTCTTTCCCATTCTTGCTTGATGTATGACTTCAGTTATTCAACAGTCCGGGGTCTCTGTTGTTGTATTTTGTGCTTCATAATGCGCCACACATTTTCAGTGGGCGACAGGTCTGAACTGCAGGCAGGCCAGTCTAGTACCCGCACTCTTTTACTACAAAGCCACGCTGTTGTAACACGTGCAGAATGTGTCTTGGCATTGCCTTGCTGAAATAAGCAGGAACGTCCCTGAAAAAGACGTTGCTTGGATGGCAGCATGTGTTGCTCCAAAACCTGGATGTACCTTTCAGCATTGATGGTGCCATCACAGATGTGTAAGTTGTGTTCAATTTGTGTTCAAAAACAATTTGAAATGTGGACTCATCAGACCACAGCACACTTTTCTACTTTGCATCTGTCCATTTCAAATGAGCTCAGGCTCAGAGAAGGCGGCGGTGTTTCTGGATGTTGTTGATGTATGACTTTCACTTTGCATGGTAGAGTTTTAACTTGCACTTGTAGATGTAGTGACGAACTATGTTAACTGACAATGGTTTTCTGACGTGTTCCTGAGCCCACACGGTAAGATCCTTTACACAATGATGTTGGTTTTTAATGCAGTGCCACCTGAGGGATCGAAGGTCACGGGCATTCAATGTTGGTTTTCGGCCTTGGTGCTTAATGACACTTATTACTGTATTTTTATGTAAATTCAAAACTTATGTAGGATTTTCTTCGGTAGTGGAACTCATCTCCGGTAACCATGTCTTGTTGAAAGGAGCTCCACCATGCAACTGTGCATGCACACCTCACCCATCGAGTTGAGCTCAGCCACTGCAGAAAACCCACATCTTTACACAAAAATACAGTAATGTGTTTTTTTCAATTTAAAAAATTAAAGACTTGCATGTCTTTAAAGCACACTGTCTGTAAAGCAGAATATTACCGTTAGATGGCGGGAAGCTCATCTCTATGGGCAGATGTGCGTGCGCAGTTGTGCGATAGAGAGGTAGATAAACTCGACAGGGGGGAGGTGTTAAAGTCTGGGGTAGAGCAAACTTTGCGCGGTGGCGATCCTCTCGACAGGACAGCAGCTCTGAACACAAGCTCACCTGTTTTACAGACGGATCATTAATCAGGGGAAAGCCAGACCTGGAGTGTTAATACAACACCACGACCTGACACAGGAAAAGAGCTTTACACTGGGCAGATACATCACCATCTCGCAGGCTGAGGTGTCTGCTCTCATTCAGTGTGTCAAGCTCCTGATTAACCTCAATTTTAAGGGTAAAAGAGTTTTTATTTACTGAGATAGTCAGGTGTGTGTGTGTATAAGAGCCATTAAAGGGCCACTCTACTCACCAGCTCGGGTGTGTGAGTGTGTCCAGGCCCACAACACACCGGGAGACACTAATGATGTCATTGTAGTGTGGGTACCTGGTAATGAGAGAGCGAACCGGTGTCGCCGACCGAACGGTCCCCCCTAAAAATTCAAACTGCCTGCAGTCATCATCTATCTCAGCGACAGATATCTGAAGCTTTTGTACAACAATCATTTACACATACTCTCTTCATTGGCTTCCTGTTAATTCTAGAATAGAATTTAAAATTCTTCTTCTTACTTATAAGGTTTTGAATAATCAGGTCCCATCTTATCTTAGGGACCTCATAGTACCATATCACCCCAATAGAGTGCTTCGCTCTCAGACTGCAGGCTTACTTGTAGTTCCTAGGGTTTGTAAGAGTAGAATGGGAGGCAGAGCCTTCAGCTTTCAGGCTCCTCTCCTGTGGAACCAGCTCCCAATTTGGATCAGGGAGACAGACACCCTCTCTACTTTTAAGATTAGGCTTAAAACTTTCCTTTTTGCTAAAGCTTATAGTTGGGGCTGGATCAGGTGACCCTAAACCATCCCTTAGTTATGCTGCTATAGACTTAGACTGCTGGGGGGTTCCCATGATGCACTGAGTGTTTCTTTCTCTTTTTGCTCTGTATGCACCACTCTGCATTTAATCATTAGTGATTGATCTCTGCTCCCCTCCACAGCATGTCTTTTTCCTGGTTCTCTCCCTCAGCCCCAACCAGTCCCAGCAGAAGACTGCCCCTCCCTGAGCCTGGTTCTGCTGGAGGTTTCTTCCTGTTAAAAGGGAGTTTTTCCTTCCCACTGTCGCCAAGTGCTTGCTCACAGGGGGTCGTTTTGACAGTTGGGGTTTTTCTGTAATTATTGTATGGCTTTGCCTTGCAATATGAAGCGCCTTGGGGCGACTGTTTGTTGTGATTTGGCGCTATATAAATAAAATTGGTCTGATTTGAATTGATTTAATCCTAACCACAATCCCTAACCCTAATCCTAAATTCTAACCCCAATCTCTAACCCTAAATTCTAACCCCTAATCCTAATCCCTAACCCTGTTTAACCCTCTTTTCATGGGAGATTAAAGTCAGTTTTAATCAGACCCTTGCATGATACAAGTTTTGTTCCTGGCTGTGTTCCGTACCCAGTTCGTGGCCTAGACAGAATCATGCACTCTAATAAATTCTAGTTATTGCTGCCTGAATCACAGCTACAGTACAGCTGCTGTTCTCTGCTCCTGCTGCTTTCTCTGCAGAACAGCAGAGACATTATGTTTGACAATGACCAGCAAATCACGCACGCACACGCGTGTGCACGCTGGAGAACAGTGGCCTCTATCACACTGACCTACAAACAAGTGGCCACGTGGGTCGGCGTGAATCTGAACCCGGTCTTGTCAGTTTGTCCGGGTTCAGGTGGACTCGCTCCAGTCTGTGCTGGTCTTTTATTCGAGACTCTGCAGCGCCGACTACAGTCACGCGTTCACGCCAGAGCAGCTCCGTTGGGCTGTTAGTAAAAAAAGTAGAAAAGGGGGTGTTCACAATAATACTAGCATCTGCTGTTGATGTAACAAACTCAAAACTATTATGTTCAAACTGCTTTTTTAGCAATCCTGTGAATCACTAAACTAGTATTTAGTTGTATAACCACAGTTTTTCATGATTTCTTCACATCTGCGAGGCATTAATTTTGTTGGTTTGGAACCAAGATTTTGCTGGTTTACTAGTGTGCTTGGGGTCATTGTCTTGTTGAAACACCCATTTCAAGGGCATGTCCTCTTCAGCATAAGGCAACATGACCTCTTCAAGTATTTTGACATATCCAAACTGATCCATGATACCTGGTATGCGATATATAGGCCCTACACCATAGTAGGAGAAACATGCCCATATCATGATGCTTGCACCACCATGCTTCACTGTCTTCACTGTGAACTGTGGCTTGAATTCAGAGTTTGGGGGTCGTCTCCCAAACTGTCTGCGGCCCTTGGACCCAAAAAGAACAATTTTACTCTCATCAGTCCACAAAATATTCCTCCATTTCTCTTTAGGCCAGTTGATGTGTTCTTTGGCAAATTGTAACCTCTTCTGCACATGTCTTGTATTTAACAGAGGGACTTTGTAGGGGATTCTTGCAAATAAATTAGCTTCACACAGGCGTCTTCTAACTGTCACAGCACTTACAGGTAACTCCAGACTGTCTTTGATCATCCTGGAGAGGTAATTTCTCTGCTACACTTAACTCTGACTTAGAGTCTGAACTTCTTTGCAGCCGTTTTCCTGTGGTGTGCCTTATCTGAGGGACTGACGTTTGGTGTGATCAGCAACGGCTTCGCTTCACACTCCAACCAGATAAGTGGTTAGACAGGAGCTGCACAAGTATGTGATTGAAGGTGGAGGTGCTCCCTCCTAAAAGAACACAGACTGTGGGATTACTGAGTGTGCGAAACTCACACTCATCAATACTGTTTCTGTTCTCTGCCAGCAGTACCAGGTCTGACAGCTGGAGACGGTGGCCACCTGGGGATCCAGGACTTGGCGGCTCCCGTGTTCTTCAGATCCGTTGGCGGTGAAGGCCGTGTGGGATCCGGCTCGGTTCGGGACGGACGTCTCCTATCCTCAAGCCTGCCCACACGTCACGCTACATATAATTGTCTGTGGTACCAAAACTGTTTGTCTGTATTCCGTTGTGCACTACACAACATTAAATTGTTACTGTTTGGCTTATCCATTGTCCGTTCATTTAACGCCCCCTGTTGTGGGTCCGTGTTCCTACACCTTCACAACACCTGCACTCATAAAACAGGGTAGTTGCATATTTGTGTCTCTGTCCTGGTGTGGCACCTGCTGTGACTGTTCAGCCCACAAGGTCCACACACAGTGTCGAGAAGTGGAAATACAGAAGTCTGTGTGGGAAACGCCAACAAAGGTGGACGAGGAGAACAGAGGCAAGACAAGAGTGAAGTCCAAGGAACAGCTAAGACACTGTGCAGCACCATCAAGCTCCCTGGCCTCTGGTACCGGACCCCAGACTGAGGGAAGATGCACGTGTACACACACACACACACACACACACACACACACACACACACACACACACACACACACACACACATCTTTGCACCAACCAGAAGCATCCAGAGCAAAAGTAAAACTGACCTTTAACAAACGCTTAAAGGGACTTTTGCTGCTCTGAAGTGGTACGACAGCATCAACAAACCAGTACACGGGCACCACCCACCTTCAGCTTCACTAACCACCACAGGAGGGCGCAACAGCTACGGAAACACTGACAGTCAGAGCAGGACAGCTTACGTCAAGGTATTTTGTAGAACAACAACAGAACACAACCAGCAAGACAAAAGGATAACTGTCCAAACACACACACACACACACACACACACACACACACACACACACACACACACACACACACACACACACTTGGGCTGTGGTGTGTCCAGACATGAAATTCATTTCCTGCAATTGTGTGTTGAGTCAGTGATTCTACTGTCAGGAATCCAGAGACTGCAGCAAAGAGATCCCAGAGACAAAATGTATGTGTGTGTGTGTGTGTGTGTGAGATGGCAGACAGTTCAGATTCCTCTCAGTGACGATAATGTTTAAGAATTAGCTTACTCTCACAGCAGAAAAAGATGTTAAAGACGGTAAAAGGAAACTAAAAAGTTCTCTTTAGAACAACCAAATTTCTTCACATATTTCCACATTAAAGCTGAAGAGAAAACGGGGAATTCTAATCCAAATACATTTGTTCTGCAAATCTGATTGGTTAATCATGTGAGATTTCAGACCATAAAATATCGCATGGACGGTGGCAAAATATTTCACCGTTTCACATTTGATGTATTACTCCGCACCCTGAGCGCTAGGCAGGTGTCAATAATGGCGCTGTCAGCTGACAGCGAGAGAAACTAGTGGAGCGACGATGATGCCGAAATGGGTGAATTTAATCTATCATACGAAAGTGAAAATGAGGACTCTGATACAGAATTACTCAATACAGCTGACCAGATGGAGAAATCTGTGGGTCTGCTCACAGAATTTCCACTTTGGCATGAAGACGCTGTTGCTACGGTAAATAAGCTTTGACGAGCTGACCACACCCACAACGATTCGGAAAGTGGCCAGGCGGAGAGGCACCTCGTCCAGGTCGAATTACTTACAGAAAAATAAACCTTGCAAACAATGGAATTGGATTCGAATGGGAATAACGCTGTTGTGTCTGATGATTTGCAGACGTTAATGCTGGATTCCGGTCAAAAATATCTGTTTTTTTAAACTCAGTTTGTGACCTTAAAATCCAGCATTAACGTCTGCAAATCATCAGACACAACAGGGTTATTCCCTAATGTAAATGATACGGCAACAAAGGGGAATTTAAATTAGACAGCAACAAGCAAAAATATAATTACATTTATGGACTGGAAACAACAAAATGAACCCGTTTCCATGCAGAGGGTAGGAAAAAACAAACTACTGAAATGTTAGGCTCTCGTGCTACATGCTAAGGTGCTACTGTGTTACTGAAATGACACAAAATAACCAAGCAAAATGTCGACTAAACAGCTGCAGAACCACTCTGCCCCTTTACGCTAAATAGCTGCAAAAATACTCTGCCGCTTTTACATTAAATAGCCGCAAAAATACTCTGCCAATTTTACGTTAAATAGCCGCAAATATACTCAGCTGCTTTTACGCTAAAGAGCTGCAAAAATACTCATCCCCTTTATGCTAAATAGCAGCAAAAATACTCGGCCCCTTTACACTAAATAGTCGCAAAAATACTCGGCCACTTTAAGCTCAATAGCTGCAAAATACTTGGCAGTTTTACGCTAAATACCAGCAAAAATACTCAGCCACTTTACACTAAATAGCTGCAAAAATACTCGGCAGTTTTACGTTAAATACCAGCAAAAATACTCGGCCGCTTTAAGCTCAATAGCCGCAAAAATACTTGGCAGTTTTACGCTAAATACCAGCAAAAATACTCAGCCGTTTAACGCTCAATACCTGCAAAAATACTCGGCCACTTTACGCTCAATAGCTGTAAAAATACTTGGCAGTTTTAAGCTCAATAGCAGCAAAAATGCTCAGCCACTTTACTCTCAATAGCTGCAAAAATATTCGCCAGTTTTACACTCAATAGCTGCAAAAATACTCACCAGTTTTACACTCAATAGCTGCAAAAATACTTGCCAGTTTTACGCTCAATAGCTGCAAAAATACTTACCAGTTTTACGCTCAATAACTGCAAAATTCTTGGCAGTTTTACACTCAACAGCTGCAAAAATACTCAGCAGTTTAATGGTCAATAGCTGTAAAAATACTTGGCAGTTTTACGCTAAATAGCTGCAAAAATGCTTGGCAGTTTTACGCTAAATAGCTGCAAAAATGCTTGGCAGTTTTACACTCAATAGCAGCAAAAATACTTGGCAGTTTTACACTCAATAGCAGCAAAAATACTTGGCCACTTTACTCTCAATAGCAGTAAAAATACTTGGCAGTTTTACACTCAATAGTAGCAAAAATACTCGGCCGCTTCACTCTCAATAGCTGTAAAAATACTCTGCAGTTTTAACGCTCAATAGCTGTAAAAATACTCTGCAGTTTTACACTCAATAGCTGCAAAAATACTCAGCCACTTTACTCTCAATAGCTATAAAAATACTCGGCCATTTTACACTCAATAGCTGCAAAAATACTCAGCAGTTTAACGCTCAACAGCTGCAAAAATACTCGGCCGCTTTACGCTCAACAGCTGTAAAAATACTTGGCAGTTTTACACCCAATAGCAGCAAAAGTACTCAGCCTCTTTACTCTCAATAGCTGCAAAAATACATGGCAGTTTTACACTCAATAGCAGCAAAAATGCTCAGCTGCTTTACTCTCAATAGCTGTAAAAATACTCGGCCACTTTACGCTCAATAGCTATAAAAATACTTGGCAGTTTTACGCTCAATAGCTGCAAAAAATACTTGGAAGTTTTACACTCAATAGCAGCAAAAATACTTGGCCGCTTTACTCTCAACAGCAGCAAAAATACTTGGCAGTTTTACACTCAATAGCAGCAAAAATACTTGGCAGCTCAGAGAAATTAGGACTCCGATTGATCAGACTTGGTGTCATAAGAACAATAATCACGTCAGCCTCCATCACGACTGCTGAAAAAGTAATATTACAAATGACACTTAATTTTAACTAATTATTTGCTTTTCTTTGTGATACTTTTTCATTCTTTATATATTAGTGAGGTTACTGGCATTATAGTTTTTGCAATAACTGATACTTAGTCCAAAGTAGATATCTGACATTTTCCATCTCGCTCGTCCACAACATCTTATTTATGTTTGCTCCTGTAAAGACGACAACAAAACTGGACGAGGTCACTGCGAGCATCCGGACTGTTCACCAACTGAACGCACGCTTCAGCTGTCTTGAACGCAGTATAAACGGCCTCTACGGTGCACGCCACGTGATGTGATTTGCTGGCACGTCAGCGGTCCTTTGTCTGTGCGTTGATATTCTTTTCATTGTGTAATTTGAAGGAGAATTTCAAAGTTGGCATTAATTTTGAGGGCAAACAATCTGCTGGTCATTTTTCCCCGCTTTTGCAAACCGTCTTCAGTGAGGTTGAGGTCAGATTTCAGAGTGAGATTAGAGAGCTGAAAAAGTTAAGAATGAGGGGTCGTCCGTCCACGCACGCACAGTGACACAGAGACAAATGGCCCCACTGTGCCTGTGATGTCACTGCTCGGCTGAGGTCAGAGGTCAGGCACAGAAAAATGATGCAACTGCGTGAGAGAGGCCTCTCTCTGTCACAGAGCGCGCATGCTGCACGCAAAAGCAGCTGCACACAGAACGCTTCAAACATCAAATAAAACCACAGAAGAAGAAGGTTTTGTTTATCTCCTCCTGGACATTAGCGGGTTTTGTTGTAAATCTCTGAGTTTGGATCCACACAGCACAAGTTCGTGCAACTCACGCCATAACGACAGGCATTCAGCGCAGCCGGAGCCATTATCATAAAACTGAACAACACCCGGTCAGTGTGGCACAGCGAAGACAAACTGGACGTCCGTGTCGCACTAGAACCACCTTAAACCTGCACCGTCTTCACCAAACCACTGAACGAGTCCCACAAACACAGGATAAACTCAGTCAGTACATCTGTGACCTGCTAACTGTCCGCTGTCCAGTCAGAGCTCTCAGGAGATCTGGTGAAGCCGGACCAAGACCCAAACTGGCTGAATGACGAAACGATGTCTAATCTGTGTCCAGAGGAACTACGTTTCAAAACTAATTTATGAGGCTGTCAGAAGACAGTAAAAAATGAGGTGGGCAACTGAGGCGGGTCACATGACGGTAAACTGAGCCACCATGCAAAATGAAGAACCAGTTTTTACTGCTATGATGCAGCATGTCTGCACCATCCAGCGGTGAAGCATTATTGGTAATCAAACGATGCAGAGGCTCACTGATGCACTGAAACAGTCTTCCCAATTCTCAGAGTCAATTTTGCTCCACGACAACAGATGCTGAGACCCTGATCCATCTGTTCATCTCTTCTAGATTGGACTACTGCAATATTCTATTTTCTGGTTTACCACAGTCCAGCATTAGGGCTCTCCAATTGGTTCAAAATGCTGCAGCCAGACTTTTGACACAAAGCAGAAAGTTCGACCACATTACACCCATTTTGGCATCTCTTCACTGGCTTCCTGTCCCAGTGAGATCAGATTTTAAGGTTCTGCTACTAACCTAAAAAATTATTCATGGACTGGCAACTCCCTACCTAGCTGACCTAATTAAACCTTACGTACCGGCCCAGCCTTTACGTTCTCAGGGTGCAGAACTACTTTGTGTCCCTAAGGTGAATAAGAAGTCTGCAGGTCACAGAGTTTTCTCTTATCGTGCCCCTGTTCTGTGGAAGATTCTGTGGAGACTTTTAAGTCCAGACTTAAGACGCACTTATTTTCCCTTTCATATGGCAGCATACTGGTACAGTTTTGTTTTATGCTTTTTACTCTTTTAATTCATTTATTAGTAACTGGAGCGGGCCGCGGCCTCAACTTTACCTAAATTCTGGGTCTTTTAGTGAAGATTAGGGCTAGCGGCCGGCGATCACCTTAGTATTTCTTCTGTTTTTCTTGTTGATTAATGTTGGCAAATTATACAGTATTTTTTGTCTTTCTGATGCCTGATACTGTTTACTGTGCATACTGATACTGTCTCTGTGCATCGTTCAACTATCCAGCGCACTTTGCACAAAGAGATGCTGTATGATGCTGTAATGAAGAGAAAGCCTTTTCTACATACACGCCACAAACAGAGTCGCTTGAGGTATGTTAAAGCACATTTGGACAAGCCAGCTTCATTTTGGAATAAGGTGCTATGGACTGATGAAACTAAAATTGAGTTATTTGGACATAACAAGGGGCGGTATGCATGGCTGAAAAAGAACACAGCATTTCAAAAACAGTAAAATTTGGAGGTGGTTCCATCATGCTGTGTGGCTGTGTGGCCAGTGCAGGTACTGGGAATCTTGTTAAAATTGAGGGTCACATGGATTCCAGTCAATATCAGCAGATTCTTGAGAACAATGTTCATGAATCAGTGACAAACTTGAAGTTGCTCCGGGGCTGGATCTTTCAACAAGACAACGCGCTAAACACTGCTCAAAATCTACAAAGGCATTCATGCAGAGGAACAAGTACAACATTCTGGAATGGCCATCTCAGTCCCCAGGCCTGAATATTATTGAAAATCTGTGGTGTGATTTTAAGCGGGCTGTCCATGCTCGGAAACCAACAAACCTGAGATGTTTTGTAAAGAAGAATGGTCCAAAATACCTTCAACCAGAATCCAGACTCTCATTGGAAGCTATAGGAAGCGTTTAGAGGCTGTTATTTCTGCAAAAGAAGGATCTACTAAATACTGATGTATTTTTTTCTGTTGGGGTGCCCAAATTTATGCACCTGTCTAATTTTGTTTAAAGAATTATTGCACACTTTCTGTAAAGCCTATAAACTTCATTTCACTTCTCAAATATCAGTGTGTTTGTCTGCTATTTAACTGAAATTGCTGATCCAAACCACCAATGATTTATAAAGGAAAATCGTGTAAATCATCAGGGATGTCCAAACCTTTACATACGTATGTTACATTTCTCTCTTCCAAATGATCGACTGGGTTTTTTGTTTTGTTGTTTTTTTTTTGTTTTTTTTTTGGGGGGGGGGGGGGGGGTATAAAATAAAAAAAATATATAAAAAAAGAAAAGAAAAAATAAATAAATAAAAAAAGATTACTGAAGGAAGAGGAAGGGGGGGGGGGGGGGGGGGAATTTAAGTGAATTTCCCCATAAAATTGACTCTGGCCAAAAACGGAAAATATTACACTCTGGAACAAATGTCAGCCTGGATGTTTCAAATATGGTTTTTGGTTGGCTGATGAAGGGAAAGCTGCCTAAAAATGTCAGGTTTGCTTTTTTTATTATTTTTTTTTTTTAACACGGAGCTGCTGCTTATCATTTGTCAAGCTGCTAGCACAGCTGATGTTCCATCTTTTAAAATAATGTCTAACAATCTGCTCCTCTATTTCAAAGAGATTCTGTTCAATTTAATTTGGGACAAATTGAAAATCAAGTCGTGCGCGTCAGGTTAGCATCAGTCTGTTGCACAGATTAAAAGTCATTTAAACCATAAAACACTTTTATTTCTCTACAGCTGCAAAAGAAATTATGTTCATTATTGACTCCTTAATTACTCATTTTCATTATAATTAAATGTTTAAAAACATATTTTTGTTGTAGCCAAAATTCCAAAGGAAACTCAAATTTTATGATCTGAAAAATTTTTTTAGAAGAAAAAAATTGTTTTAAACAAATAAACTATTTAATCGTGTTCCGGTCAAATCGATGGATTATTTCTATTCTACACTTAGCGTGAGTATTAGCACAAACCGTGCACGTGTTACTGCTTCACTCCATGCTGCGGGACCTACCTCTGCCTGTGGCGCCCCCTGGAGGCAGTCAAATATTCTACAGAAAACCTGCAGGACAGGAAGGATCACAGAGTCAACAGAAGACAGATGAGCAGAGGGCGGGGCAAACCGAACACGCACACGTGCACGCGGGATCGTATTTTATCGAATCTGCTTTTTGTTTTTGTGTAAATTTTGTCTGAGCTCGAGCTGCAGGAGCACAGCAGTGAGTTTCAGCTCCACATCGTACATCATCTGAAACCTGCACACAGACAAGCAGGTTACTATAGCAACCGGGCCTGGAGGACCACTGTATCAGACTGGACACATCGAGATTTACTGATAACACAAACGCATCACCGACACACACACACACACACACACACACACATACACACACACACACACACACACACAGAGTCCAGGTTGGTGTTTGCAGAAACAGCCGACTGGTCTCTAATGCTGCGCTCTTTAAAGCGCCAAGTTCAGGGTCCAACTTTCCCACAGAGTATAATCAATCAATCAATCAATTTTATTTATATAGCACCAAATCACAACAAACAGTTGCCCCAAGGCGCTTTATATTGTAAGGCAAGGCCATACAATAATTACGTAAAACCCCAACGGTCAAAACGACCCCCTGTGAGCAAGCACTTGGCGACAGTGGGAAGGAAAAACTCCCTTTTAACAGGAAGAAACCTCCAGCAGAACCAGGCTCAGGGAGGGGCATGGCTAGCTGTAGAATTTTCCACGGTGCGGAGCCGAGTCTCCAATTCGCCCAGCCTGGCCTCCAAAGCTACGAATAAGCTACACTTATTACAAGTACCATTACTGCTAAAGGAGGCCGAGGAATAACTAAACATTTCACACTCAGAGCAAAAAAGTGCGGGAGAGACAGGAGAAGCCGCCATGCTAAACCGGCTAAGAGCTAGTAGCTGCGCTAAGCTAGCGGATTCCTAAAAACACACAAAGTGAATAATGTGTAAATAATTTAGAGGTGATTCAGCAGAGGGAGTGCTTTAGTTAAGGCACGTGAAGATTACACTGTGAAACAAATTGTTATATAGTTAACTAGATCAATCTAACTGTGCAGATTAAACAGCTAACAGATACAGAAAAACACTGCTGTGCTCCGGAACAGGAAGTGATACAATACCGCAGTGAGAGCCAGTAGAGGCAAGCAAGAGCCAAAATCCTCTCAGGAGTAGTTAGTGAGTTAACTCACTAACTACTTGTTAGTCCTCATTTATGTAATCTGACTCAAGAATAACAAAGACAAAGAACTGAAGAGTTTTTCTGTTTCTGTCATGGGGACTTAAAGCACTTCAAAACTGCCTTAAGTGGGTTTTTAAACCATATTTTAACAGTTTTCTGACCCGACAGAGTGATAACGTGGTTCAATCTGAATAAACTGGCTGTGAAATAAATAAATTACTGTTTAGAAGATTAAAGAAGATTTTACTTATTACATTCATAAGAACTTATATGAAACTTAACATTTAATTTTAATGTCCCAATTGCATATGTGTAATTCAATCAATCAATCAATTTAATTATATAGCGCCAAATCACAACAAACAGTTGCCCCAAGGCGCTTTATATTGTAAGGCAAGGCCATACAATAATTACGGAAAAAACCCCAACGGTTAAAACGACCCCCCTGTGAGCAAGCACTTGGCGACAGTGGGAAGGAAAAACTCCCTTTTAACAGGAAGAAACCTCCAGCAGAACCAGGCTCAGGGAGGGGCAGTCTTCTGCTGGGACTGGTTGGGGCTGACGGAGAGAACAGGAAAAGACATGCTGTGGAGGGGAGCAGAGATCAATCACTAATGATTAAATGCAGAGTGGTGCATACAGAGCAAAAAGAGAAAGAAACACTCAGTGCATCATGGGAACCCCCCAGCAGTCTAAGTCTATAGCAGCATAACTAAGGGATGGTTCAGGGTCACCTGATCCAGCCCTAACTATAAGCTTTAGCAAAAAGGAAAGTTTTAAGCCTAATCTTAAAAGTAGAGAGGGTATCTGTCTCCCTGATCTGAATTGGGAGCTGGTTCCACAGGAGAGGAGCCTGAAAGCTGAAGGCTCTGCCTCCATTCTACTCTTACAAACCCTAGGAACTACAAGTAAGCCTGCAGTCTGAGAGCGAAGCGCTCTATTGGGGTGATATGGTACTATGAGGTCCCTAAGATAAGATGGGACCTGATTATTCAAAACCTTATAAGTAAGAAGAAGAATTTTAAATTCTATTCTAGAATTAACAGGAAGCCAATGAAGGGAGGCCAATATGGGTGAGATATGCTCTCTCCTTCTAGTCCCCGTCAGTACTCTAGCTGCAGCATTTTGAATTAACTGAAGGCTTTTCAGGGAACTTTTAGGACAACCTGATAATAATGAATTACAATAGTCCAGCCTAGAGGAAATAAATGCATGAATTAGTTTTTCAGCATCACTCTGAGACAAGACCTTTCTAATTTTAGAGATATTGCATAAATGCAAAAAAGCAGTCCTACATATTTGTTTAATATGCGCTTTGAATGACATATCCTGATCAAAAATGACTCCAAGATTTCTCACAGTATTACTAGAGGTCAGGGTAATGCCATCCAGAGTAAGGATCTGGTTAGACACCATGTTTCTAAGATTTGTCGGGGCCAAGTAGATGATCTGCAGATGATCAGTTAGCTGTTTTACAACTACCCTTTCAAGAATTTTTGAGAGAAAAGGAAGGTTGGAGATTGGCCTATAATTAGCTAAGATAGCTGGGTCAAGTGATGGCTTTTTAAGTAATGGTTTAATTACTGCCACCTTAAAAGCCTGTGGTACATAGCCAACTAATAAAGATAGATTGATCATATTTAAGATCGAAGCATTAAATAATGGTAGGGCTTCCTTGAGCAGCCTGGTAGGAATGGGGTCTAACAGACATGTTGATGGTTTGGATGAAGTAACTAATGAAATAACTCAGACAGAACAATCTGAGAGAAAGAGTCTAACCAAATACCGGCATCACTGAAAGCAGCCAAAGATAACGATACGTCTTTGGGATGGTATGAGTAATTTTTTCTCTAATAGTTAAAATTTTATTAGCAAAGAAAGTCATGAAGTCATTACTAGTTAAAGTTAAAGGAATACTCGGCTCAATAGAGCTCTGACTCTTTGTCAGCCTGGCTACAGTGCTGAAAAGAAACCTGGGGTTGTTCTTATTTCTTCAATTAGTGATGAGTAGTAAGATGTCCTAGCTTTACGGAGGGCTTTTTTATAGAGCAACAGACTCTTTTTCCAGGCTAAGTGAAGATCTTCTAAATTAGTGAGACGCCATTTCCTCTCCAACTTACAGGTTATCTGCTTTAAGCTGCAAGTTTGTGAGTTATACCATGGAGTCAGGCACATCTGATTTAAAGCTCTCTTTTTCAGAGGAGCTACAGTATCCAAAGTTGTCTTCAATGAGGATGTAAAACTATTGACGAGATAATCTATCTCACTCACAGAGTTTAGGTAGCTACTCTGCACTGTGTTGGTATATGGCATTAGAGAACATAAAGAAGGAATCATATCCTTAAACCTAGTTACAGCGCTTTCTGAAAGACTTCTAGTGTAATGAAACTTATTCCCCACTGCTGGGTAGTCCATCAGAGTAAATGTAAATGTTATTAAGAAATGATCAGACAGAAGGGAGTTTTCAGGGAATACTGTTAAGTCTTCAATTTCCATACCATAAGTCAGAACAAGATCTAAGATATGATTAAAGTGGGGGGTGGACTCATTTACATTTTGAGCAAAGCCAATTGAGTCTACTAATAGATTAAATGCAGTGTTGAGGCTGTCATTCTCAGCATCTGTGTGGATGTTAAAATCGCCCACTATAATTATCTTATCTGAGCTAAGCACCAAGTCAGACAAAAGTTCTGAAAATTCACAGAGAAACTCACAGTAACGACCAGGAGGACGATAGATAACAACAAATAAAACTGGTTTTTGGGACTTCCAATTTGGATGGACAAGACTAAGCTTTCAAATGAATTAAAGCTCTGTCTGGGTTTTTGATTAATTAATAAGCTGGAATGGAAGATTGCTGCTAATCCTTCACAATTCACACAACATCAACACTGAGGTTTTTGTCTGTGATATTTAAAGGAAAGAATTTGGGCACTTCTGAACATGTATAACAAGATACAACTTGAAATGAGCTTGTATGTCAGTTTCTTTCATTTCCAAAGCCTAGGCCTGCTGACTATCAAAGCCTAGAATAGAATAGAATAGAAAGCCTTTATTGTCATTATACACAGCAAACACAGTCTGCATAGTACAACGAGATTAGGCCTGCTGACTATCAAAGCCTGAGCATGGTAGTAGCCTTACTGGCACCAATGGCTGTGTATTGCAGGAAAAAAATGACCTTGGGCTGTGACCTTCAATTTGAAGAGATTTGACTCAAATCATTTTTTTGACTGACCCTAAATTATTCCACCAAACTGAGTCCAAAGGACTGAAAACAACACAGCAGTATTTACTATCACTGAACGCATGTGTAACAACTGACAGATTAACTGTCGATAAAAATAATGAAGCTATAAATAAATCATCACTTCCATTATGAAGGCAAAAAGGAGTAAGACAGAAAAAGAAATATCGGCCCTCAAAGTCCTCCGGAGGCAGCGCTGTCTTTTTATAGGCCATCAGAACTGGAGTAGGCTAATTAGCATCCAGGCGCCACACACGCCAGAAACACGCTCCGACGGTTAGCTGCCTTCTGGAACGCCAGCAGATAAGAACACAAGAGAAACACTGCTGTCAATCGTCGCTGCCGCAGCTGCAACCGTCATCCAGGTGATCAGTTCAATCAGATCAATCAGTCAACCCGCCACAGTGTTTATTTTTACCCGCTGCACACTGACTGACGCGGCCAGACATCCATCACTCATTCTCAAAAAAAGTATCCTGCTTTCTCTGAGGTCAGAGGTCAAAGGTAAACACATAGAAAATTCTGAAAGAAAAAAAAAATCTGAAAACTGAAGATTTCTTCAAATTATTTGTTGTGACTCAACATTGGCTGGAAACAGGAACTCAGCTCTCAGATAGAGGAGTTTCTCCTAAAATAATTCACTTGGGTGAAGAAGAAGTCAGCAGGTCACAAAGTCTTTGTCCTGAAATCTCTTCTTTTGGTTGGTAAAAGTGGTTGGTTGGTAAAATTCCCACCAATGGGTGGGAATTTTATTTGGGTGAATGTTTCCAGATGATTCATTTATTGGAGTGGAGGGGTCAAAGGTCAAGACTATCAGGAATATATTTTTAAAACCACATTTTTTCGTGTGTATTGTCCCTCTAAAACCTTTCACTTTTTGTTCCAATATCGACATTACTTTGAAATCTCTGAACTTCATCAATAAATTGATAGTAGATACAGTTTAAGTCCAGTTTACCAATATATTTATCTATTTTTCCTCAAAATGTTTTTTTAAATTCACTCAGTGACACAAATAACCTCTCGTACTGATGACATCACACCTCAGAGTTAATTAGCATCGAACGAAGAGGAGTTTGACGTCGGTGAAACTTTGATCACTGATCCACTGCAGACTCACTTCAAACTCTTATTTCCTCACATTAAAATGATTTTTTTTTCCCAACACCAGTCAAAAAGCTTCTTCACATCTACAAATGAAGCTGCAGGTTCAGTGTCTGCTAAAAATACTTAAACCTCCAAAGGCTAAAAATATAACCACTGTCCTCAATTAAAAAATAAATAAATAGATTTTAGTAGAAAGAAAAAGATACTGATCCACAAAGCAGTTTGGACCACGCGACGCCTCGTTTTCTGCGCAATGGAAACTAAAAATGGAAAAATCGTCTGGATTTTCTGGAGTATAAGTTGTGGCTTTTTTTTTTTTTACTGGTTTCAGTGTCCTGTGGCTGATACTCTGGTATGACTTACATACCGAAATAGAATTCATGCATTTGATAACAACTATTTAAACGGGAGTCAACACACTAAACAAAAGAAACTCCAATAATAAAAGTACAAATAATATATAGGCCATTACAACTTTACTTATCTTCTTTTTCATTTTTCCTTTGGCTGCTCCCGTTGCTATAAAGTGGTGCAAATTATTGGTTGTGCTAATACGATTAATAAATGGAATAGTTTTGACTGTGTTGAATGTTTGCTCTCCAAAGTAAAGGTCAAAGTCCATTGGATTCTATGGCATGTGACATATGTTACCCTGTAACATGATAACTCAGCATGACAGATGGTGCAAACTATTCCATTTATTAATCCTACTAGCACAACCAATAACTTGCAACACTTTTTACCAAAATTGGAGCAACTTTAACTTCTGACCCCTGTACAAACTGAAATTGACCTTTGTCGCCATTCTTGCTGTTTTTACCCCATAACTCCATAAAAATCAGTCACAGATAGTCCAAACTATACCTTTTTGGAATCTTTGTGATCAGACAAATAATGTGGTATAGTTTTCAATGTCATTGGAGCATTTGTAAATTTTGACCTCTGTGTAATTCTTCAATTGAAAATTTAGGGGGCTAACAAGCTTTGACAAAAAAGTAATGTCTAAGGAGTATGTGTGCCAATTTTCGTGCTTGTTTCCAGAAATGAACGATTGTTACAGTTATCTGCTCCACTATTCTTCCTTACTAATCTCTTGTAGTGTGCCTTGATAGAGACAGCAGCTTCAACTCAGAACATGGTTTTTCAACAAGCTTTTCTTTCTACAATCATCACCTCTTCATCATTTCCTCTTTTACCGACTTCGTGCTGTAAAGTTGTGGACTTTTCTGATCATTTTTAATCAGTGTGCACTGTTAAAAACTGTTATAATATGATGGCAGACGAAGGACTGAAAGCAGAAAAGAGTCAAATCACAGCCTTTTCTGTCTGATTTAACAGTTGCACGTCAGGCTGCAGGTCCAAGTCTGAACAAAGTTTGAAAAAATAAACAGTCGAGCTTTTAATCACAGAAATGACTCCGGTACCACTTTCCTCAAATCTACAAGTGTCAGAGCTGAACTTTAATTTGTACCTCTGTTACTGTGCACATCCAGACTGCTCAGGGTTTTTAATGGAAATACATTGCGATCGGATGGGACATATTTTCTGATGTGAGCGATATGTACAGTAGTGTTCAGAATAATAGTAGTGCTATGTGACTAAAAAGACTAATCCAGATTTTGAGTATATTTCTTATTGTTACATGGGAAACAAGGTACCAGTAGATTCAGTTGATTCTCATTAATCCAACAAGACCAAGCATTCATGATATGCACATTCTTAAGGCTATAAAATTGGGCTGTTAGTAAAAAATATAGAAAAGGGGGTGTTCACAATAATAGTAGCATCTGCTGTTGATGCTACAAACTCAAAACTATTATGTTCAAACTCCTTTTTTAGCAATCTTGTGAATCACTAAACTAGTATTTAGTTGTATAACCACAGTTTTTCATGATTTCTTCACATCTGTGAGGCATTAATTTTGTTGGTTTGGAACCAAGATTTTGCTGGTTTACTAGTTTGCTTGGGGTCATTGTCTTGTTAAAACACCCATTTCAAGGGCATGTCCTCTTCAGCATAAAGCAACATGACCTCTTCAAGTATTTTGATATATCCAAACTGATCCATGATACCTGGTATGCCATATATAGGCCCAACACCATAGTAGGAGAAACATGCCCATATCATGATGCTTGCACCACCATGCTTCACTGTCTTCACTGTGAACTGTGGCTTGAATTCAGAGTTTGGGGGTCGTCTCACAAACTGTCTGCGGCCCTTGGACCCAAAAAGAACAATTTTACTCTCATCAGTCCACAAAATATTCCTCCATTTCTCTTTAGGCCAGTTGATGTGTTCTTTGGCAAATTGTAACCTCTTCTGCACGTCTTTTATTTAACAGAGGGACTTTGCGGGGGATTCTTGCAAATAAATTAGCTTCACACAGGCATCTTCTAACTGTCACAGCACTTACAGGTAACTCCAGACTGTCTTTGATCATCCTGGAGCTGATCAATGGGTGAGCCTTTGCCATTCTGGTTATTCTTCTATCCATTTTGATGGTTGTTTTCCGTTTTCTTCCACGCATCTCAGTTTGTTTTTTTGTCCATTTTAAAGCATTGGAGATCATTGTAGATGAACAGCCTATAATTTTTTGCACCTGCATATAAGTTTTCCCCTCTCCAATCAACTTTTTAATCAAACTATGCTGTTCTTCTGAACAATGTCTTGAACGTCCCATTTTCCTCAGGCTTTCAAAGAGAAAAGCATGTTCAACAGGTGCTGGCTTCATCCTTAAATAGGGGACACCTGATTGACACCTGTTTGTTCCACAAAATTGACAAACTCACTGACTGAATGCCACACTACTATTATTGTGAACACCCCCTTTTCTACTTTTTTTACTAATAGCCCAATTTCATAGCCTTAAGAGTGTGCATATCATGAATGCTTGGTCTTGTTGGATTTGTGAGAATCTACTGAATCTACTGGTACCTTGTTTCCCATGTAACAATAAGAAATATACTCAAAACCTGGATTAATCTTTTTAGTCACATAGCACTACTATTATTCTGAACACTACTGTATGTAACAGGTTAGTTACAGTCAGGAGGCGCTGAACATCTACGGGGAATCCTGAATCGGGACGTGCGCCTCATTTAATGGCCGGATCAAAATTTCTCTGGAAATTTTTTCTGCCAAATGCATCTGATCCATTATCAAAATTTAATCAGCGTGCGCACTGTAAAAACTATTTTAATATGATGGCAGACGAAGCAGTGAAAGTAAAGTGTCAAATCACAGCCTTTTGTGTCTGATTTAAAGGTGCACGTCAGGCTGCGGCTTCGAGTCTGAACACGGCGTATAAAAAAATAAACGTTCGGGCTTTTAATCACAGAAATGACTCATCCCACATGTGAGGGGTTTAATGGAAACACATTGTGACTGGACGGGACATTTTATCCAATGTGATATATTATACACAGTGTTTATTACCTTGAAAACAATACAAAACTTTGGGACTTTTTTGTCCGGTGACTGTGAATATCCGGTTTATACGATGGCAGTTTTGGTGAGTTTTACTGAACATGGGACTGAACAATAAATTTACCTCTCAAAGCTTTGACGATAAAGTCACTTCCATCCCATCCTGACTTTATTTTCCCAAATTTTTCTTGTGGTCGGATCTGAAGGGAATCTGTAGATCTTGAAGCCCTTGCTGTGTCTATTTGTGCCTCCAAATGCACAGCAACCCAGCATTTCCAGTTAATAAATAAATAAAATAGCTGGATTTACATGCAACTAGATTGCAGTGAACTCTACTTTGAACCCAAGATGGCACCATGAGTCACGTGACCGAATTTTTTTTCAACTCATCATGTCACCACTATCAAGGCACACTAATCTCTTGTACTTCCTGATTTACTCTCACCACATCATCCAACATTTTCTCTCTCTCATTTTCTTTATTCATCAGCTCCTCAAAATATTCCCTCCACCTTCTCAGCACACACTCCTCACTTGTCAGCACATTACCATGTGCATCTTTTACCACACTAACCTGCTGCACATCCTTTCCAGCTCTGTCCCTTTGTCTGCCCAATCGGTACAAGTCCTTCTCTCCTTCCTTACTATTCAACTTCTTGTACAGCTCACTAAATGCCTTTTCCTTAGCTTTTGCCACTTCTCTTTTCACCTTACACCTCATCTCCTTCTAGTCCTGTCTACTTTTTCATTTCTCCGACTATCCCAATTCTTTTTGGCCAACCTCTTTCTCCTTATGCTTTCCTGAACATCTTCATTCCACCATCAAGTCTCCTTGTCTTCCTTCCACTGTCCAGATATCACACCCCAGTACCTAGCTGTCTCCCTCACCACATCTGCAGTACTTTTCCACTTGTCCAAAATCAATGTCAATTTTATTTATATAGCACATTTTCAACAGCACCAGCTTCTCAAAGTGCTTCACATGTTAAAAAACAATATCAAAAATGTTACAAAAGCAGAGCAATAAAAATCCAAATAAACAAAAGACAAAAATAAACCAGACAAAAACAGCAAAATCACTTCCCCTCCATCCAGTGCTTCACTCACCTGCTCACTAAATTTCACACAACAGTCTTCCTCCTTCAGCTTCCACCATCTGATCCTTTGTTGAGCTCTCACTCTTTTCTTCTTCTTTACCTCTAAAGTCATCCTACAAACAACCATCCTATGCTGTCTAACAACACTCTCTCCTGCCACCACCTTACAGTCGGTGATTTCTTTTAGCTTGCATCTCCTATAAAGAATGTAGTCCACCTGTGTGCACCTTCCTCCACTCATATGTTACCCTGTGCTCCTCCCTTTTCTTAAAGTAGGTATTCACCACAGCCATTTCCATCCTTTTTGCAAAATTAACTACCATCTGTCCTTCCCCATTCCTATCCTTGATACCATATCTACCCATTACTTCCTCATCACCTCTGTTCCCTTCACCAACATGCCCATTGAAGTCTGCTCCTATCACCACTCTTTCATGCTTGGGTTCACTCTCCACCACCTCATCTAACACACTCCAGAAATCTTTCTCCTTTATCTCACAACCTACCTGTGGGTCATATGCACTGATGATATTCATCATCACCCCTTCAATTTACAACTTCACACTCATCACCCTGTCAAACACTCACTTGACCTCCAATACACTTTTAACATACTCTTCCTTTAAAATGACCCCAACACCATTTCTCTTCCTGTCCTCACCATGGTACAACAACTTGTACCCACCGCCAATGCTCCTGCTCTTACTTCCCTTCCACTTGGTCTCTTGCACACACAATAAGTCTACCTTTCTCCTCTCCATCATATCAGCCAGCTCTCTCCCTTTACCAGTCAAAGTGACAACATTCAAAGTCTCAACTCTTATTTCCTCCCTTCTAGTCTGTGGACACGTTCTCCTCCTCTTCTTCTTTGCCCAGCAGTAGGCCAATATCCGACGGCACCCTGTTGGGCAACAGCACTGGTGGCGGAGGCTGATATCCTGGGCTTCGACTGATCCAGTATGGAAATTTGACTCTTAGTCTGCATGGTTGGGTTGGCTTGTTTTATGCCGAATGCCTTTCCTGATGCAACCCATGTGGCTGACTTGCACCTTTACTTGTTAATGTTGCTTTGTTATTATCATTATTTTTGTTGTTGGAATTTAACAGTACTTATGATACACACCACAAGTTGAGGGTTTCCTGCACAAGTCCACTCTTCACTTCTCCATCCATGTCCATTGGATTACTTTTGTCCAAACTGCATCAAATCACATCCAGTATATTGTCCAACAAATATTTATTTATCTATCTTGCTTATTTTCTGAATTTAAACATACTTGTGTTAAGTAAAAGCACAAGCTGTGGTGTGCACATGTGCTACACTGAGTTCCTGTCTGTTGTTAAACTTGCCTCCAGGGAAACACTGTGTGAAAAAGTCAGTTCCACTTACAAGAAGAAGAAAAAAGTGAGACGTGTGCAAACAATAATAATAACAGTAGTAATTGGTAGCAGCTGTTGTTGGTGGGAATTTTATCGTCTTGGAGTAATGGTGACACAGCAACGTCCTGCAGGATCTTCTGCAGCTGTGTTATCAGGGTGCAGCTAATCTTCATATGTCAATCTTCATTATTTATCCAACGTCACCGAAAGAACACATTTTATAGAGAGAGATGATCTGCTTTTATCAGCAGGATCAGCTTTGAACAAACTACGTGCTAATGAGCCAAGCTAGCTGGATTAGCAAGCCACTGCAATGACTATTTATTTAATATTAACATTTTTTTCACAGTAGAATCACGTTAATGCATCATGCAGATAACCTTGAAACACACAAACAGAAGACGTCCTCATGACCGAGTGAGACTCTGTTAGTTATCACCCTGCAGACACGCACGTCCTCCCATACAAAGACCTACTCGCCATCATACACATTAGCACAGCGGCAGCGTGGAGGACACGCCCACATCCTAATGACTGTACCATCTGACGGTGATCTGCAGCGCTGTTACTGAAGCAGTCATCAGAAAAAGCTTTTTGTTAAAAGCTTCAATCAGCAGAAAGTCCACATGGAATCTTTGTCTCCTGCAGGCCGCGTTTTAAAACAGCGATTTTCAAAAAAAAGAAAACACCCACACACACACACGTGCCAGCTTTCCTCAGTCCAGAATCTATGAAGGATTTGCAGCCAATATTGGACATCTGCAGCTGAAATACCTGCATGGGCTGGCTGATGACTGGACAAACACTTCAAGTTCTGGTGCAGATGGCGTCCATTAATTACGCACGCGCACCAAGTGCTCAGTCAAAGCTCGCCAACACGAGCCGGCCAGATGAACGAGGTTTCTATTTGTGCAGAAGAGAACTCACAAGCCAGAGGTCCATCTCTGCTCGTATGATAAAATGGACTGGATTTCTATAGTGCTTTCACAGCAGATACCAACGGTCCAATACTTCTGACTGACGCACACACGCACGCACGCACACACACACACACACACACACACACACACACACACACACACACACACACGCGGATTAATTTGAAGCTTAAGGTCTCAGCCAATGGAACCTTCTGGAATCGGTTCCAAACCTTTAAACACGAGACGAAAATTAATAAATAAAATAAATTCAAATGATAAAAGCATAAATTCTAAAAATGAAAAATACATGAACAAAAATCACAGATTAAAAAGCTGATATATTACAGAAAAAATGTGTGGGTTATACTCCAGGAAATATAGTATTTATAAAAGAAAAACCACGCAGCTGTTTTCAAATGTTTCACAGTTAAATCATCTCAGATTGTGAGTAATATTTTTTTAATGAGCTGTCTTAAATGATTATTTTTAAGATTCGCATTCCTATAAATGTTTACAAAAAGTTGAGACGTCCTTCAGAACTGCAGATTAGATTTAATATCAAACGTAGCCTCTTTTTGCTGCAGCAGCTGAAATCATCAACCTGCTCTGGGTTCAGCAGCGTGCAGGTTTTTTTTTTTTTTCCTCTTTCTTTCTTTTGTGTCCAGCACCACACTCTGGAGGCGGTGACGTCACTGCAGACGTGGGGAAACCAGCGATTCATCACCGACGCTTTATTAAGCTGATGGAACGCTGATGCCGTTTATCAGCGATGATGACGCCTTTTAATATAAATCAATGGAAAAAATAAAACATGGAACTGAACGGTATGAATTCATACGTAAGGATGAACATTTGTTCTGATCATCCGGCACCAGCTCGGAGCTTTTCTCAGCTTTTTAACGATGCTCCACCACGAGCTGCTCCCCTCCATTTGCTCTCACTTTTCCTCTTCACTTTCTATGATTGGAAGCACAACCTGACCTGCAGACAAACAGACACAAAGGCGCATTACGGCGGCTGCAGGTTGAATGGTGGGACGCAAACTCTTGGTGGGAGCTGAGAGTTTAATCTGCCTGCCTGCCATCCCGCGAATTGCTTGTGAACTGAGAGGCCAAGCAATTTACTCCTCACAAAGGCCACGCCACACCGACGAGCAGCGCGCACGTGAAGTATGATGGAATTGAGGCGGGTAGGAGGGGAGACAGAATACATGAGGGATAAAGAGCGATGTGGAGAACGATGTGGAGGGAAAGGACAAACAGCGAATGAGGGAGGGATGCTGGGAAACTAGAGGAAGGGAAGGAACGACAGCGCTGCATCAGTAAAGACGGACGGATGCAGAGAGGATGAGGCCGAATGAAGTGGGCGGGGCTGGAAACCTGACCAAATGTGGTGCTAATCATCATCAATATTTCAATTTTCAATTTCAATTTATTTTCATTTATACAGCAACAAATCCCAAGAGCTGTCTCAAGGCGCTTCACACAAGTAAAGTCTAACTTTACTAACCCCCAGAGCAACAGTGGTAAGAAAAAACTCCCTCTGAGGAAGAAACCTCAAGCAGACCAGACTCAAAAGGGTGACTCTCTGTTTGGGCCATGATACAGATATAAATTACAGAACAATTCACAAAATGAACATACAGGAAATGTTGCCGGTGCACAGGACGGTTTCTGAACCAGATACCACACCCATCTCTGGATGGAGCTGCACCTCAGACAGAAAGAAAAGAGAAAAAGCAAAATCAAGCATCAGAAAGACAAGAAATACAGTGTAATTTGTCAGCATTAAGCAAGAAGAAAAACAGAAGAAATACTAAGGTGATCGCCGGCCACTCGCCCAAAGCTTCACTAAAAGACCCAGACTTTAAAGTTGAGGCCGCGGCACACTCTGTTTACTAATAAAATGAATTTAAAAGAGTAAAAAGCATAGTAACATACGATGCCAGTATGCTAGTCATATGAAAGGGAAAATAAGTGAGTCTTATGGCCCAGTCACACGGCACTTAACAAAGGGTGACGAAGCCCTGACGAAACAAGAAATCTGGACTTTTGTTGACTGTCATTGACATCGTTTAACCTTCGCGCAGCTTCGTTCCTGCAGCTGGAGCTTCACTAGGATTTTTAAACTGTTGAAAATTTTGAACGAAGGGCAACGAAAACCTCAGTTCATCTGTGTTTCGTTTTGCTGTCGTTCTTGATGTCTTTTAATCGTTTGTTTAGTTTTTCTAACGTTATTGTTTAATTTGACTTCGCTGGAGCAGCTGAATGTTTTCACACAGCGCAGAAGCCGGTTTGTGAGCGCTGAGGCTGCTGCTGCTTCATGTACATCGGAAATTACAGGGCAAACTCAGCCTGCTTGCTTGGATTTTTTTTTATCTGTGTGGGGGGGCAGCTTCAATGGGCTCAGGCACATTACATAGGCCAGAATTAATCTTTTGTGTGGATATAATTAATTATTTTGCCACAAGCAACTGTTGAATTTGAAACAACAAAAACGTTGTGTAATTTCCGACGGTACCTGAATGCAGCATCAGCGGCAGCAGGAGCTGCTGCGTGCGCTTATTATTTTGTATTAAATATAACAATATGAGTGTAGGAATGACAATCCAGTCCTTCTGTACATGTGGCAACAGGTAGATGAATCAAAATGATATAAAGAGCTGTTCTTGAAGGAAGAATTCACGTTGTGGATCAGTGATCAGCTGGTGGAAATAACCGCACGTGAGTCAATGCGCACGTTCACACGCACTGATTAATTTACTGCTCTGATATATTCAATCATCTTTACACTTATATTTATATTTATTCTCCCTTTTGACAGTTTTCTGTTATAAATAAATATATATGGCTTAGAACATAATATACAGTGATACAGCAGTGACCACGGCACACTTTTTTTTTTTTTTTTTTTTTTTTTTTTTTTTTTTTTTTTTTAAATTGGAGCACGACGGAGCACGCAGCGTGTCAACAGACAGTGTGGATTCTGATGATGATGGAGATGATCCCTCTTTTGTTCTGGACAAGGAACCAGAGCAGGTGGTCCATCGACATGCACACAGATCTCCACAGATTGTGTTTGCAGTTTCTCCAGGACTCAGGTGCTATGAGCTCCGTCCCAGCGCCGAGTGCTGGAGCAGACACACACTGCTCCAGCTGACTCCAGGTGCGTTTCGTCGAGATTGTGAGCTTCGGTTTTGTTAAGTTCCTCTTTTGTCCCTTTTGCGCTCTTGCTTCGCAGACTGTTCGGTGATAAAAGCTATTTCGTCCACCTTTTCTCGACGAATTGTGACGTTTTTTACTTTTTCCCTTCATTCAGGAATCGTCGTGTACCGTGTGACTGGGCCATTAAGTCTGGACTTGAAAGTCTCCACAGAATCAGACTGTTTTATTGACGCAGGGAGATCATTCCACAGAACAAGGACATGATAAGAGAAAGCTCTGTGACTCTCAGACTTCTTATTCACCTTAGGGACACAAAGTAGTCCTGCACCCTGAGAACGCAAAGCCCAGGCCGGTACATAAGGTTTAATTAGGTCAGCTAGGTAGGGAGGTGACAGTCTGTGAACAATTTTATAGGCTAGTAGCAGAACCTTAAAATCTGATCTCACTGGGACAGGAAGCCAGTGAAGAGACGCCAAAATGGGTGTTATCTGGTGAAACTTTCTGCTTCATGTCAAACGTCTGGCTGCAGCATTTTGAACCAGGTGGAGAGTTCTAATGCTGGACTGCGGTAAACCAGAAAATAGAACATTGCAGCAGTCCAATCTGGAAGAGACAAATGCATGAATCAGGGTCTCAGTATCAGCCATAGACAGGATGGGACGAATCTTCACTATATTTCACAGGTGGAAGAAAGCAGTCCTAGTAATATTTCTAATGTGGAGGTCAAAGGCCAACGAAGGATCAAAAATTACCCCAAGGTTCTTCACTTTGTCAGTGTGATATATGACACACGAGCCTAGGCTGAGCGTTAACTGGTCAATTGATGCCAATGTCTCAGTGGACCAAGAACCATCATTTCAGTCTTATTACAGTTTAAAAGTAGGAAGTTGCTAGACATCCAACTTCTCACTGATGCAAGGCAATTTTCTAAAGATTTTATGTGAACAAGATTACCAGCAGTTATCGGCATGTATAACTAGGGATGGGTATTGATAAGATTTTATTGATATCGATGCCATTATTGATTCCGCTTATCAATCCGAGTCCTTATCGATATCTCTTGTGAATTTTCTGTGCATTAAAAGTAGGCTTTACAGGTTTTCTATGTCAACAACATTTTAAATTGTTCACTGGGTCCTTGATCTCTGGACATAAATAAAATTTGTAGTTTTTGTCAAAAGCATTTCCTTTCAGACATTTTGGTGTGAATGTCTCTCTGTACCTCTGAGCTGAGCTCAGCCGAATGCTGCACGTCAGCGCAGGACGTCTCATTTTGAGCCGAAAAAAAAAAAAAACATTTTGATTGACTGCATTTTGTTTATATTACAACATTTGGAAAGAGGTGTCATTTGATTTAAACGGCATTTCACTTTGAATTTAATAATTCCGAGTGGACTCTATCGTTCTAACATGACTCGACAGATCAAATAATTTCTTAACAATACCCGAAAGGAACCGGTTCGCAATACCCATACCCAGAATGTTTCTACTTTTGAACTACACCATTTCCGTTCTAGACCTCTAGCCTTATGCTTGAAGTCAAGCAAGCAATCATTGAACCAAGGTGACTGTCATTTGGGGGAGCGCGGTTTTAACAAAGGTGGCGCAATCATGTCAAGTGTAGTTTTGAGCACTGAGTTTAAACTATCCACAAGACTGTCTACTGATTGGGTTTTTGCCAAATGTGAAGCTAAGATATCAGGCAGTCTAGCTTCGAGTTCAGTCTTAGTTGAGGAGTTGATGCATCGCCGTAGTGATAAATAAGGTTGTTGTTCCACTAAACACAGCAGCGAAACTGTAAACTTAATAAGTGAGTGATCAGAGACCACTGATGCAAGAGGCATGATGTCAATATTCGTGACAGCAATACCATGTGCAAGAATCAGATCCAGGGTATTTCCACTAATGTGCATTGAGTCCAAAATGTATTGCTGAAATCCTAATGCATCCACAATTTCCATAAATGATTTGCAGAGGGGATCAGAGGGCTTATTTACAGGGTGGGCCAATAAAATGTTACCATTTTTTAAAATTTGTACAATTTCCAAAATAACAAAGATTTCTTTTTCATTTTCAGGAATATCTATTCCTGAAAATGAAAAAGAAATTCAGACAATCGCTTTTGAGATGTTTGGCAATGTAATCACAAACTTCAATGTGCGTGTTGCAGCTGTAATCCAAAGAAGAGGAGCGTGGACTGAACATGTCATCAATTATTGAACTGTGCGGAAAACAAGAGACAAAGTGGGAAACCTTTGGTATCAAATGTTAATTTGATGCTCCTGTTACAAGTCTGTAAATAAAATTTTCGAATAAGTTCTCATTTCAAAAACTTGTGTATGATCAAAAAGTGGTAACATTTTATTGGCTTACCCTGTATATGAATGTTAACATCACCAATAATCAGAATGTTATCTGCACTCATTAACAAGTTAGAGATGAATGCACCAAATTCATCTAAGAATTTAGAAGATGGGCCAGGAGGCCTATATACAGTGACAAAGTAATACGGCTGATTTTTATTCTTCTGACCTTGGCAATGCGTAATATCCTGGGCACAGCAGAGAATCAGATGCTCTAACGAGTTATATTTGTGACCCCCAACAGCTAATAAGCTAAATCTAGATTTATAAATAAGAGAAACACCTCCTGTTGTGTGGGCTGCCAGAAGAGGAGGTACTGCTGGCCCACCACCAGAAGGCGCCCTGCCTGAAGTGCGGGCTTCAGGCACGAGAGGGCGCTGCCGCCTCAGGAACAAGCCGTGGTGACAGCTGTCACCCATCATCCGTGACAGCTGTCACTAATCAACACATCTGGTATAAAAGCAGGAAGACACCTCCACCAAACTGCAGAGATATCATCTTCATCTGGAGGTAATACTCTCAGCCCCTTTTGTGAGATCAATAAATCTATTATTGTGAGTGTTTGCAGGAGAACCGGTCATTTTTGAGGAGGCTGTGCAAGACGGCGCTCCTTTTCAGCTGAGACCGCTGCAACGCGCTGAGTGAGAGGTGGAGGTGGCATTCCCACCATTGTTACTGGGTGTTCACACACCCACCCTTTGACTGTCTTTTGCTTTCTGCCAGCAGTACCAGATCCGACATGCCGGGAAGGTGGCCACCTGGGGACTCTGGGACTTGGCGGCTCCAGTATTCCTCGGGTTCAGGTGGCGGTGGAAATCGTGTGGTTCCGGTTCGTTTCCAGACGGGCGTCTCCTATCGTCGAGCCTGCCCACACGACACCTTTTATTAATTGACTGTTGCACATTCTGATTCTGCTGTGTTTGGTTGTGACATTCACACCAGTAAAGTGTTATAATTTGACTCCTTCCATTGTCCGTTCATTTACGCCCCTGTTGTGGGTCCGTGTCACTACACTTTCCCAACACCTCCGCCTTGCTTCACATCACAAGGGATGTGACTAAATATGTACGCCGGTGGGCAGGCCTCATTTAAGGGGAAGACAGCTGTAGGTTTAAGCCAGGTTTCACATAACCCAATAATATCTAAGTAATGATCCATAATTAGATCATTAATCAACAATGATTTTGAGGATACGAGGTCTGTCCAAAAAGTAACGGACCTTTTTATTTTTTTCAAAAACTATATGGATTTGAATCACGTGTGATTACATCAGCCAAGCTTGAACCTTCGTGCACATGCATGAGTTTTTTCACGCCTGCCAGTTGCATCAATCGCCTGTGAGCAGGCTTTGAGTGAGCACTCGTCCACCCTCCTCGTCGGATTTTTATTGTCAGGGAAATGGCAGAGCAGCTGCCGCTTTGCTTCATGAAATTTTTTTCAGAAACTGTTCGAGACAGCCAGTTGGAAACCATTCAAAAGATTCAGATGGCTTTCGGTGAAGATTCTGTCGGCGTCACACGGATTAAGTTGTGTTAAAACCGTTTTAAAGACAGCCCACAGCGGCGGAGGGTGCGCAGCGCACCGAGCGGCCATCGACAGGCTGGAACGACCAGATCATTTCTAAACTGAACGCTGTGTTGATCCGGGACATCGTGTGACTACCACAGAAATGGCAAGAGAGCTGGACATAGCACTTTTGCGGCACATTCCACTGTTACAGGAGATTTTGTAATGAAAGACGTGCAGAGGATTTCACGCGTCGCATGGAGCCGCTCATGGCGCGCAACAAAAACAACACCTCCGTGTTGGAAACCATTCGGACGATTCAGACAGCTTTCGATGGCTTTTCAGTCGAGTGAGTATCCGAGAAATTGAGTAACAGCTGGACATGCCAAAACATGTCCTGTGAGACTTCCAACACGGAGGTGTTTTTTTTGTTGTGCGCCATGAGCGGCTCCGTGCCGACGCGCGAAATCCTCCGCACGTCTTTCATTACAAAATCTCCTGTAACAGTGGAATGTGTCGCAAAAGTGCTATGTCCAGCTATCTTGCCATTTCTGTGGTAGTCACACGACGTCAACAAAGCCTTCACTTTGGGAATTTTCTGGTTGTTTCAGCGGGGTTTCAGCCTGTCGATCGGCACTCGGAGTGCGCCGCGCTCTCAGAAGCTGTGGGCGGTCTTTAAACCGGCTGTAACACTCCTTAATCTGTGTAATCCCCATAAAATCGTTCCTGAAAGCCATCTGAATTTTCCGAATGGTGTCCACCTGGAGGTCTCTCACAGTTTCTGGAAAAATTTGATGCAGCAAAGCTCCAAATCATTCAGACATTTTATTCGCAATAAAAATCCAACGAGAGGGGTGGACCATTGCTCACACAAAGCCTGCTCACAGGCGAATGACGCAACTGACGCGTGAAAAAACTCACGCATGCACACGAAGGTTCAAGCTTGGCTGATGCAATCACACATGATTCCAACCCAATATGGTTTTTGAAAAAAATAAAAAGGTCCGTTACTTTTTGGACAGACCTCGTAGTGATCTTATGTTAATGAGACCCAGACTAAGGACCTCAGTGGGGTTGACGGTTGGACTGTTTGGGGTGGTTCCAGAGTAGCATATATAAGACACCTGGAAGTAGGTTTAGGTTTGAGACATTCCACGCAAGTTGTAGGTAGCAGACACGAAATCTGTGATATTGCTGGAACAGCCAATGGGCCATCCTCAATTTCAACATCATGCAATATAGTAATGGGTATTAAGTTTGCAAAGCATATCCCTCTATGATTTTTATGGACACGTCTACGGAAGCAGGCCACAGTCTCAACCTGTTGAATTTCCCTCCCTGGCAGATAAACTGTACTATCACCATAGTGGATTCTCTGCACTAATTTACCCGCTAAGCTAATGGATTCCACACCCACATTTGTCATAAGCCTTGCAGGTTCTCTAATCCCCTGCTCTGTGGCCTGCTGTAAATTCCTAATGTTACCCTCCCTGTAGAGCTCTATGTTCGCAGACAAGATGGTGGCAACTTCCCCAGTAGGGTGGAGGCCGTCCCGCATCAACAAGCCACAGCAGCCCCAGAACAAAGGCCAGTTATCAATAAAACTAAAGACTTGCTGTCTACAAAAGCCACCTATTCAACAACACCAGCCTGCTAAACACCTCATTACCCCAGGAGGGGAGGGGACCAGAGACTATTAATCGATGCTGACATCTTTCTGGGAAGGTCACAAGTCCTCTCTATGTCCATTTTTGTGACCCGAGTGCTTCGTCCTGACATCATTGATGCTGACGTGAATAACTATGTGACTGTATCTCGTGTCATGTTCCTTAGTCTGTCTTCCCTTCTGCAGCGTCAGCACCCTAAGATGGGAGACAATGACGGGGGCTCTAGCCCCAGGAATACATTTAACATCAGCTGGCATCTGTAACCTGACTTTGTGGGTGATAGAATCCCCTATCACTAAAGCCTGGTGTTTCGATCTGGAGATAGGAGTGGAAATCACCCATGGGCTCCAAGAAATCACATCAGGCAAATCCAAGGGGGAGAAGCGGTTCACAGTTCACAGTGGCGAGTGTGATCGGGTACCACAACCGGGCACCAAGCCCTACGTGGCTTCCTCCGCCTAACCACAGTCCAAAAACTGTCCTCCACAGCCGGCGTTTCTAGGCTGATGCTAATGGGCACGCTAGCCAGCCCAACACTAACCTCGTCTGTAGTGTCTGTAATATCTATCTCCACTGAGGTAAGAAGCTGTTCTAACTTACTGACACGGCTCTCTAAAAGAGCCACCCTATCTTCATCGCACATCACGCAGGATTTACGTAAAGTGTAAAGTAGTGTACTTTGTGCACCGGAAAATTCAAGAGTCTCGCCAAGCAAGTGCGAGCTAACCATGAATGAGTATGCTAACCACTCCTAAGGTTCACACAGGAGTAAAATAATGACCTAAAAGTTACACTGAAAAAGTAACAGAAGTATTAGACTGATAGGTAGTTAAAGAAAAGAGAAAAGAAAAAAAAAACAAAAGTGGTTAACTCCTGAGAGTAAATCACTCCTAAGATTAACACAAGAGCAATGTAATGAACTAAAATTCACATCAGTTACACTGAAAACTAACAGATGTATTAAAGAAATGGGGGTGGGGAGTCAATTTAGCTAACGCAAGCTAACCACTAGCGAAAATGCTAGCCACTCCTCTAACATTTACTCATGACCTTACAATGACCTAAAATTCACAGCAGTTACACTGAAAAACTAACAGAAGTATTAGACTGGTAAAAACAGTCAAAGTAATGGTGCAAGCTAACTTCTAGCGAAAGCTAACCGCTAGCGAAAGCTAACTGCTAGCGATTCACAACAGGACTGTAGTTAAGATTCAGGGTAGATACAGTTAAGATTCAGGGTAGATACACTTCAAAACCAAAAAAATGTTCAACATAAATAAAAGAAAGGTATACAACCGTGTAAAGATCGGAAGAGCGCCACAACAGCAAGCAATGCGTCGGAAGCAAGTTGCCAGATCTGTGAACCAGCAATCATATTTTCCCTTAGATTTTTCGGGGTGTCTCTCAATAAATATCAAATGTCAATAAATAAATAAATACCTGTCATTCCACCTCATATTATTCAAAGAACACATCAGAAAATTAGAGCACAACCGATATTGGCCAATAATATTATCAGTTATCAAGTTGTTCACATGTCCAAACTTGTCCTCTGACACGCCGAAACGGAGATGTTCCTTTGTCTCGCTTCCAAAGCGAATTGGTCTTTACGCGCGAAGCCTCCGCGCGGCTTTCCATGACAAAATCTCTTGTTAAAAGTGAAATCTGCTGGAAAATGGCTGATGTCCAGCTCTTGTGATAACCAGAGAAAGAGCACACGACGGTCTCGTATCCACAGAGCCATCCGTTTAGAAATGGTCTGGTGGCTTGTGCCGTGTCGTCGCAGCTCGGAGCGTGACGCGCTGAGCGTCCTTAAAGGGGTCCTTAAAGCTGTACTACCAGACCTTATTCTCTGTGAAGCCCGTAAAATTTTCACTGAAAGCCAGATAAATTTTTCGAATAGTTTCCAGGTGCCAGTCTCTAACAGCTTCTGAAAAAATTCTGATGGAAAAAAACCCCAAATCATTCCGTCATTTCCAGACAATGAAAATCCGACGACGGGGCGGGACCACTCCTTCCACAAGGCGTGCTCACAGGCGAATGACATCACCGACAGGCGTGGAAAAACTCACGCATGCACACAAGGGTTCAAGCTTGTCTAACGTGAAAACATATGAATCAAATCCATATAGTTAAAAAAAAAAATAAAAAAGGTACGATACTTTATGGACAGACCTCGTACAGTGGTCCCTCGTTTATCGCAGGAGCTACGTTCTAAAAATAACCTGTGATAGGCGAAATCCACAAAGTAGTCAGCGTTATTTTTTACAATTATTATAGATGTTTTAAGGCTGTAAAACCCCTCACTACACACTTTATACACTTTTCTCAAACAGGCATGAACATTTTCTCACTTTTCTCTCCTGTGTAAACACTCAAAGCTCAAACCTTAGTAGAAAAAAAAAATAGAACGTTTTCCTATAAATAATTATGATGGCTTTTAGAACTAACAAATTTAATTTTAACGATCAACCTACGAGGTTGGACACGTAAGAAATTATTAATAGTGACTCACCAGTATTTCGCAGTTCCTCTGACCGCACCTCTTCGTCGTGGTGCTGCTCCGCTGTCTGGATTGGCTGATTACTCGGGTGGTATGAAAAATATTACCCGTCCGCGAAAAGGGTGTATTGCTATTTATTCTTTAGTGTTTTATCCAATCATATTGGCGTATCATTTATAGGTATATGATAATGGCTGATATGAGCCTTCACATGTCGCTAGTTGTGTTATTTTTGCCAATATAAAAAAAACATTTCACAGAAAAAAAAAACAGTACAGAATGCACTTTAGGTGCTAAAAATGGTCCAACAGGTGGCCCTCCAATGACATGGTTTACAATGTTATCAAGCGTGGCTGGGACCTCATCACCCCTTGGTCGCATTAGCTACAAGAGACAGAGCCAATCATTTTCAATCAGAGTGGGAGCTTCACAGCAACAACAAACAAATGGTCCCTATGACAGCACTGGGCGGGGCCAAAACAGACAAGAAGTCTATTTTATGCAAATGCTGAGCTATGCAATATAGTGCCTAGCAAGCTTAGTGAAGGTAGTGCGACATGTTTGTTGGTTATATAATAAAATTCATGTTTAAACTGTGAGACGTCAAGCAGCAGTAACATTTCTTTGTCATCTGTCTTTGTTTAATAACAAATTCATGAAGAATCATTACCATTTTTTAAATGTATAATTCGTAGCAGATATATCGGCATCGTCATTTTTTTACTCCATAATATTAATATCAGCCCCCAAAAATCCACATCGTTCATGCACCACTGGTCCAATGCTCATCCCAGGAAGCTGCAGAGTGAAGTCTACGACTCCCCCTGGAGTGCAAACCAAATTCCTCAAATGGATGTGAATGGAACCACAGGATCCTGGTTTGTGTTTGGCACACGCTGTTATATCTGCAGCTGCAGGGCCCCAAAACGTTAATGAGCTTAATCATGCAGAGAAATGTGACTTCCAAAATCAACACTAAGGAGCAAAGAAACGTTTGATCAGTTAAAGCACCGCTGAGTCAAAACCTTATGTCGACGTGTCATCAAACCGACGCCTTCTGTGTCAGTGCGCTTATGAATAAATGAATACACACCAGAAACCTCAGTGAGGCGTTTCTCAGCCTCTGCAGTGTGTGGAGACACACACACACACACACACACACACACACACACACACACACACACACACACACACACACACACACACACACGGGAGTCCAGGAGTCCTGACCAGCAGCAGTTTGTCTCTGAGGACGACTGCAGCTTCTGTCTGATCACACGAGCTGTTAGCATGGGGACCAGCGTCTGCACCGACTGCGGCAGACAGACAATTTTAGTGTAATTCAGGCGCTGACACGCCCCCTTCAATCAGACTGGAGAAGGTCCTTCACACATGGTGCAGCAGATACTAGATCATGATGAACGGACGACTAACCGTCAAACAGGCCTGAAGCAATTCTGTAGACGGGTTTCCATCATTACTCGCAGGCTTGACATAGAGAATTGAAAATACTCTGAATGGAAACATCACGTCATACAAAATGAAAACTAAACTCAAATATCACCAAATAAAAGAAAAAGTTTTTGCGTGGTGATTTTTTCAGGCAATTCGAAAAAGGTGTATTTCACAAAAACTGTAGCGGCTACATGTTTTACGCTCCTACAGGTCATATGACATGCGGTATTCTAAAATACATGGTGCAGTAAAGGACAAGTGCCCACTGCCAGCTAGGTGGAGCCAAAATGGATGAGAAGTCGATTTTGTGCAAATGCTGAGTGATGCAACACGCCGACTGACAGGCCGTGTGAACGCAGTGTGAACGCAGCACACTCTAGGTTGGTTGGTTGTTGGTTATATTTCATTTATTCATAATAAAATTACTGTTTAAACTGCAAAACATGAAGCCTCAATTTAATTTCTTTGCCATAACAATTTGATAACAACGTGTTAGGATACCAATTTCATGTATAAATATCAGCAGATATATCAGTATCATTTTTTTTTAAATCACTAATATCGATAATCTGTATCGGTCAGGCTCAACACGACACTGATTATCTTTGGCTAACGTTTGACCTTTTTTTTCCCTCCATCAGTTAGAACTCACATTGCTGAATGAAACATGATGGTGGCTGATGAATGAGTGATGAAAAGAGCAGAGCGGAAAGATGAAGGCAGACGGTATGATGGGGGGGTGAGTGAAAGGAATCTGGCGAGGAAATGACATCAAGCTCTCCACCACTCATCTCTCTCCATCTTCCTGTGCATCTTCATCCAGTTACCATTTCATTATCGCCTCCTGTTCCCTCTTTCCTCGATGCAGTCAGTAAATCATCCAATCAGACCTCATCATGACAAAGGGCAAAGGTCACTGGCAGACACAGGAGGATGAGGCGTGTCCAACACGGAGCAGCGGAGTGACGGAACGTGAATAAATGGAAACATTCACTGATGGAGGCAAGAAAGAGACAAAACCCCCATTATGGACCGAGACGATAACCAGCAGAAGGAAAACAAAATTAAAAAATAAACTTCCTGTGTAAGAAATAACCTGAAAATCCTCATCGTTTGACACTTTCTAATCAGCCAACAACACAAATTTGTGTCCACATTTGGCAAAATTAAACAGTTTCCTCTGGAGAGAGTCTCCAAAATAACGTGTTGGTATATTTCACCAGCATGTCGCCGTGAATCCACACACGAGGTCATCCTGCTCACATGTCCCTTCTTTTTGTGACAGGGCTCATATTTCTGGACGTTAACACTACGTCATCACTCTGAGTACATGTGTGACAAAGCAGGACAAACACAAAACAAAGAGGTGAACTTTGATCCCGTTAAAGACCACGCTAAACTGCTGGTCAAAAACAGGTAACCTGCTCCATGAGATATTAATCAATTCTACCTAATCAATGACACAATCCAGCCTCAGTGTACCATGACCAACACAAAAACATATGGTGGCCATCCAAGGTGGCAGGTAGGGGTCAAAATTTGAAAATGCTCCAATCCTACTGTAAACTCACCCACATTTTTCATCTGATTATAAAGATTACATAAAGGTATAGTTTTAACTGTCTATGACTGAAAGCTGTGGAGTTATGGGGTAAAAACAGCAAATGTTATTGCCCTTGTGGTTGCTCCCATTTTTGTTTGGGGTCACCACAGCGGATACAGCCAGATCCACATAGGTATTTGCCACAAGTTTTACACCGGATGCCCTTCCTGACACAACTCCAGTTTTACCTGGAGAAACACACACAGCTGCTGGTGTTCCAAAGAGGTCTCCCATCCACGTACTAATCCGATCCTGCACTGCATAGCTTCTGAGATCTGATGGGATCACACTGACCGGCTGTGGGTAAAAACAGTAAATATGGTGAAAAAAGTCAATCTCAGTTTGTACGGGGGTCAAAGGTTAAAGTTACTCCAAAATTTGGTAGAAAATGATGAAAATTATTGGTTGAGCTAATACGAGTGGAGCGCCGCACAGAGGTGCAAAGCTCGCTCTACAGTAGACAGAGGCACAAACCGGAAATGGCAAAAATTCAGCCCATGGAGAAAAGGCCACAAACCGGACAACACTGTCGTAAAAAGCCACAAACCAACAGTAGACGAACATAAACATTATAAAGAGGAGTAGACCCCGCATTGGTTGCTGAGGCGCAAGAAATGCGGCCGCCATCTTGGACGAACATAGACATTATAAAGAGGAGTAGACGCCGCATTGGTTACTGAGGCGCAAGACATGCGGCCGCCATCTTGGAGTGGTCATTGTAGTGATTGTATCACAAGGTACAGTGAAAGTTTGATTTTATAATCTTATTTTCTTTTTTAATCTTTCTAAAATAATAGCTGAAAGGTTTTAGCCATGCTCATGCTCCACCGAAGCATTTACTCAAAAAAAAAAAAAAAGTCTGAAGGACCTAGATGACATGGTGAAATGCCAACAAGCTTCGCTCGTCATGTCTGCGACATATACATATTAGGATTAATAAATGAAATAGTTTTGACCATGTTGAATGTTTGGTCTCCAAAGTAAAGGCCAAATAAGGTCAACGTCCACTGGACTCTACAACATGTGACATATGTTACTCTGTAACATGATAACTAAAAACATAACAGATTTCTTTAGCATATTATAAATCCCATTGCTCATGGATGCACTCAGCTCACGCTAATGTTGACCTATTAGCATGGCGTAGTTCCACCTTGCGTGACCTGAAGGTATTCTAGATTATAAGCATGCTCTATTGGCTACGAAGCAGACCTATTACTCTCAATTGATCAACAAAAACAAGCATAACTCAAAGTTTTTGTTTGATACATTTCTTATTCATGGACAGCCACCTGTTGGTTGTTCTCCCTTTTCAGCACAGGACTTTCTGGACTATTTTGAGAAGAAAATAGAAGATATTAGGTTGAGTATATCTGAGCATACTTTGGTCCAGTCATTGCACCCAGCTACTGAGGTGGGGGCTACCACTGAGGTGCTACCTAGATTTACGGAATTGAATAGTATTTCACTTGGCGTGCTGATGAAACTCGTGATGTCTACTAAAAGCACAACATGTTTATTTGATCCTATACCAACAAAACTGTTTAAGGACCTGTGGCCCACTCGGGCCAACTGTGCTGGAACCTGTTAACCTTTCACTAAATTCTGGATCTGTTCCAAATTGTTTTAAATCTGCAGTGATTAAACCATTACTTATGAAATCTAATCTTGATCCTGGCGTATTAAAAACTTACATGCCGATATCAAATCTATCATTCTGCTCTAAAATTCTGGAAAAGATGGTGTCACGGCAGCTCATGGACCACCTTACGGAGAATAATCTTTCTGAGCCACTGCAGTCTGCTTTTAGAAAATATCATTCCAGAGAGACAGCTCTCACTAAAGTGGTGAATGATCTTCTGCAAGCAATAGACTCAGATACCACTACAGTCTTGGTGCTGTTGGATCTCAGTGATGCATTTGACACCGTGGATCATCATATTCTACTTGATAGGTTGGAAAATCATTTTGGGATTACTGGAACTGCCGTTGTGTGGTTGACGTCTTATCTGTCTGGTCATTCCCACTGTGTTTTGTGCAGTAACACTACCTCTGATTTTAGAAGCATGAAGTTTGGGGTTCCGCAGGAATCCATTCTGGGCCCCCTGCTTTTTTCCCTGTATATAGCACCCCTTGGGAACATAATGCAGCATTTTGGGGTTGCTTTTCATTGCTATGCTGATAACACTCAATTGTAAATGCTGATAACTGCTGGAAATCTTGTCCACATAAAATCTTTACAAGATTGCCTTGCAGGAGTGAGAAGCTGGATGTCTAGTAACTTTCTACTTTTGAACTCTGATAAGATTGAAATGATGGTTCTTGGTCCAGCAAGACATTGGCATCAATTTGATCAGCTAGTGCTTAGCCTAGGTTCGTGTGTTATACATCATACTGACAAAGTGAAGAACCTTGGGGTAATCTTTGATCCTATGTTGTCCTTTGACCTCCACATTAGGGACATTATGAGGACTGCTTTCTTCCATCTAAGAAATATTGCTAAGATTCGTCCCATCCTATCTATGGCTGATGCTGAGACTGTCTGGGTTTTTGATTAATTAATAAGCTGGAATGGAAGATTGCTGCTAATCCTCCGCCTCGGCCCGTGCTACGAGTGTTCTGGCAGTTAGTGTGACTCGAGGTGTTGACTCATTTAAACTAACATATTCATCCTGCTGTAACCAGGTTTCTGTTAGGCAGAATAAATCAATATGTTGATCAATTATTATATCATTTACTAACAGGGACTTAGAAGAGAGAGACCTAATGTTTAATAGACCACATTTAACTGTTTTAGTCTGTGGTGCAGTTGAAGGTGCTATATTATTTTTTCTTTTTGAATTTTTATGCTTAAATAGATTTTTGCTGGTTATTGGTGGTCTGGGAGCAGGCACCGTCTCTACGGGGATGTGGTAATAAGGGGATGGCAGGGATGGCATGTTCCATGTTCCAAGAGTCGAGCCCATATCCAGGTATCAGCCCATGTGGGCTTACGGTTCACTGAGCAAAGCCACAGACCTTTTACTTTCTCCTTGTGGGTAGTGGGTCCACATGGAGGTGGCACCATGTTGTGTGACTGAGCCGAGCCCGACCGAGCCCTGAGGCTGTAGAACCGACCTCCACCACCTCGCCTGGAGATCCTGACTCCAGGAGGAGGCCCCAGGCTCCCTAATCCATTCCAGGAAACTGAGTCTTAGTCTGTCTCCTCACTTGAGACCAGCTGAGGCACGACCAGGAGCTGATGGTCCACATAACATGGCTCCCAGAACCGCTGGGGCTCAAAGATTCCTCCACGACGATGAGGTGTGGATTCAGGGTCCCCTCCTATAAACGCCGCAGTGACGTTACCTGTCTTCATGTTACATCACAGGACACAATATGTGACTGACACGCCGGGCCCCATCGCCTGTTGCCCCTAGCAACCCCATGCTGCGAGCCTGACGAGCTGCAGGAAATTGAGATTCACGGCCTGTGTGTGTGTGGAGACGCGAGGACGGGCTTCGATCTCTAAACCATGATGATTAATATGCACATGCACATGGCGTGCCACATGCAGCCGAGCAGGGGCACAGAGGCAGGAAACCCCGCCCACCCCAATGAGGGGCAAGCGAGGGAGAGAAAGAGAGAGAGTGCAACAGTTATTAACTTTATCAACTGATTTGTCAGTTACTTTATCAATGAAGTGATCAAACATGATTTAGTGCAGAAAATGTCAGAAAAAAATTAAAGACATCCATCAAATATTTTCAGAGTGAAATTAGAAAAACCAACACGGAGTGTAACGAGGGTGAAGACATTTTTATTTTAGTTTCAATTCTAACAGAAATATTTGGGCTTTAAAATATTTCATTTTTAACGACTTCAGATTTAAAATAAATAATTTAAGTTTATGTAGTCTAACATTTTCAAAGACCCTTTCAACTGACAAATCTCCACAGTGAGTTTTAGATCATAGAAACTGACGAGTGAGGGAAGCCACCAAAGACACCCAGACAACCAGGACTCGGCTCCTGCGGCTGTGACTCGCAGTGCAACTGCTGTTTGTTGCTTCACCAGTAAGAGTGTTGCGGTGGAGTGGAGCAGAGATCAGGTCTGGATTTGTTCTGTTTTCATCACAGGAGGAACAGAACCAATCTAGGCTCGAGTCTCTCATGTGCCGTCTGGTAAAGTGTACAATTTTAAAATCTTCTGTTCCAGACCAGATGTAACTGTTTAACTGCTGAGCAACATGTCTTGGTGGCTTCCCTCACTAGTCTCCTTCTAGCACAGTCACACAGTTTTTTTTTTTTAAGAGTGTCTTACTACGGACAGATGTACCGTGTGGTTTGTGTTTCTTAATGATGGATGGAAATAAACTCCTAGAAAATGCTCTTGTATCCGTCCCTCAACTTATCCAAAGAAAACTGTCTGGAAAAGTGATTATGGTTTATCCTGAAAATGCGCCATTCTATTATTCTGCCTTTGGTATCTTTATTTAATTTATATTGCGTTTTTGAGATTTGTTTTTGCCACAAGTTTAAAGAAGATCATTTTTAGACATAATACAATACAAATACAGAGATGTCTGCTGCTCTTATTATCATATACTTTTTGACATCCTGGACAGCAGACAGCTGGTCCACACCCACAACTCTAAAGTAACTGCTGCAGCCAGTTGAGACATAGGCGTCCTTCTGGTCTTCTCCAGCTGCAGTACTCAGGCATCTATGCGCTAAGATCATGTCCAGGGAAACGCACCAGATGGCCAACATGTCCCTCACAGTGTCGGTGATCCTCCTCATCTGAGTATCACTAAGTACCCCTTCATTTGACACAAAGTCATTCCAGCCGGACCCAAGGATCCTCCACAGAGACCTGCTACCAAAGACATCCATGATCCAGCCCTCCTAACCAGTGACCTTCTTCCCACCTGTCTCTGGATCTCAAAGGCTGAGGACCCAGAGCATCCAACCCAACATTCGGTCCAACACCCAACCCAACACCCAACCCGACCCAACATCCAGTCCAACATCCAACCCGACACAACATCCAGTCCAACACCCATTCAGACCCAACACCCAGTCCAACATCCAGTCCAACACCCAACCCAACCCCCAGTCCAACACCCAACCCAACCCAACACCCAGTCCAACATCAAACCCAAGACCCAGTCCAACATCCAGTCCAACACCCAAGCCAACCCTACACCCAGTCCAAAATCCAGTCCAACACCCAAGCCGACCCAACACCCAGTCCAACATCCAACCCAACTCCCAACCCTACATCCAACCCAACACCCAACTCAACAACCAGTCCAACACCCAACCCTACCCAACACCTAGTCCAACATCCAACCCAACACCCAGTCCAACACCCAACCCGATCCAACACCCAGTCCAACACCCAACCCGACCCAACACTCAGTCCAACATTCAACCTAACACCCAGTCCAACACCCAATCTGACCCAACACCCAGTCCAACATCCAACACTTGGCTAATGCAAACTGAACAGTGCTGGTGCAAAAACATTTTTACACATAAAATGTGTAAAAGTCTGAACTTTTTTATGCTGCTGTTTGATGGTTCGAATAAGTACTAAAATAAATAAAATATTTGGTAAATAAAACCTTCGCGTTGAACCACAAACCTCAAACCAGAACAGACCAGAATCTCCAGACACCAACCCTGTGTGGCACTGGGCCTTGCAGGTCCTGGCCCGAGTACTCAGGTCTGCTGGACTCTGTGTGTGTGAACAGCTTTTGTAGAAAATATTGTACATTGTGACGGCTTCGTGCACTGCATCTGAACACGTGCACAAATCTCACACACACAGAGTTTCTACAGGTTGAGGTATGTGTAATCCAGCTTTTGACTTGAACTGTGCTGTTCCTTTTGGTTGCTAAGGTGACCGTGGGCGCACCTGATTCCTTTTGGATTATTGTAATTAGTTCACCTGGGGTGTAAGCGTGAAGGAGTGGATATAAGACGGGGTTTTGTGGAAGGAAGGAGGACTTTTCTTTTGCTCTGTTCCACCTCGCTTCTTTGGAGAGAGGACAGAGATTTTTGGCAGAACAGCAGGAGGAGCAGCGGGTGAGGAAGTGATTATCAAAAAAAGGGAGCCATACTGGCGCTGACGTGGCTGGTTTCAGTTGAAATACTCCTGCTGAAGAGACGCCACGACGTGGATTATCCGCAACGGCAGGGGAGGACCCTACCGTGTCTGTGCACGGAAGCTGCGGCGACGGAGAGAGGTGTTACCAGGAGAGATCCGTGACGAGGAGGCCGCGTGCTTGGTGATTGGAGGAAGCCACGCCCTGCCAAGAGAGAGTGCGACGGGCCGAGTGGAGGACAGCAGGGCCCGCCCTGAGACGACAGCAGGAAGTATTCGTGGATTGGCTGTCATCGTGATTGACTGCTCGCAGAGTGACTCTTTTTATCTTTGTTTTATACTAAATTCTGGTTTAAATTGTTTTTTTTTTTTTATATATATTTTGTGATTTGTAATAAATTGTAATATTAAGTTTGCTCTGTTTGGTTACTCCAGCTCCATTTTTATTATAGTTTCACGCATTATTTGATTGTGTTTCCATTCATTAATTCAAAACCACAATAAACCCGCAAATCCGGGCTTACATAATTTGGCGTCACGAACAGGATTCCATTTTCTGAGAGCTGGTGTTTCTGAACAGAAGCAAATATGATGATGCCAGTGTACCCAGGTGCACCTTGGCTCCCTAGATTTAGAGGGCCAGGTGATGAATTAAGGTACTGTGACTGGAAGGAACAGATTAAGGGGTTTTTGGGGTTTCAGGATTTGACAGAGGTTGGGAAAGTGAGTATTGTTTTGGGAGCATTGGCTGGGGAAGCTAAGCGCCACATTTTAGTTTTAGATGAAGAGGAGAAAAGTAAAATTTCAAAAATCTTTGCTCACTTAGATTTGTTATATGATGAACAAGTTCCTGTTCCCGTTTTGAGGTCTAGTTTTTTTAGTTGTGTCCAGGGAGAAGATGAGCCTATACAGTCGTTCATGTTAAGGTTGTGTGAATTGTATCGGAAGTTACAGTATTTGGATTTCGATAATGCCCCCTCTGAAAGGACTCTGCAAGACCAGTTGTTGCTGGGACTTTGTGAAGGGCCTTTCGCTAGGGCCTTGAAGGTTTATGCTCGCCGGAACCCTGAGTTAGGTTTTGCTGAGTTGCAGAAGGAGGCACGTCAGCTTGATTTGGAGTATGGGGGTGTCAAGCTGGATGTAACCTGTTCATCGGTCGGGGAACCGCATGATTTGGGTAGGCCCTATCAGGGTCCCGATTGGAAAAAGCAGTTAAAGGGTGAGATTCTTGCAGAAGTGAAGGAGCAGGTTAGGGGGTTGGCTCAGGATATAGTGGCAGAGTTTAAGCCGCAAAGATATCCAGTTTCATCTGAATCTAGGTCTGTTAAACCTATGCAGAGGCAATGGTGTTCACCTAGGCGATCCCGTGACTGGGATGAGCAAGGTCGGCCTATTTGTTATCGCTGTGGGAAGGTGGGGCATATTGCTCGGTACTGTGTGTCTGTAGTTGAACCGGCTTTAAACTGGTAGACCCTGCTGCTGAGGTCCGAGTTGCAGGGGCTGCTGCCATACCACCATTATCCAGGACCTCTGATGCTCTTATTGGTCAGTGTCCCACTATAGAGCTAACTATTGAGGGAATTCGGTTGGGTGGCTTGCTGGATACAGGGTCGCAAGTTACTATAATGGCTGAGAGCCTGTTTAATAAGTATTTTGGACAGATTAAGCTTGGGCAGGCCCCGATGTGGTTTCAACTGAGTGCTGTCAATGGGTTGGAAATTCCGTGTGTTGGTTATGCGGTATTGGATGTGGAGGTTGAGGGGATCAGGGTCTCGGATCGAGGGGTGGTGGTTGTTAAGGATGAGAAGTGCTCGAGCCCTTTGATTGTTGGAATGAATATTATTGGAGCCTGCTGGGATACCGTGTTTAAATGTCCGGGAAAATCTGCCTGTCCGCAGGCTTTCAAGAGACAGAAGATCTGGAGGGATGCGTTTGCGGCGTGTCGAAGTGGTAAGGTCCCCTTGGGAGTGGATGGGTTTGTGGGATATGTGAGGTTAGCCTCTAAACATGCTATTTCTGTTCCACCGAAGAGTGAGTTGATAGTGTGGGGACGTACTAGGATGGGACAAAGGGGGGTGGATTATGATGCGCTGATGGAGCCTATGCCTGGTTCTGGGATTGTGGGTGTGGCTAGGACTTTGGTGGGAGTTAGGAAGGGGAGGCTCCCGGTTCGTGTGTGTAATCCGCACCCGTATAGTGTGTCGATTGGCCGCTTTCACAAGTTGGGTCGGCTTTATGGGATTGAGGATTCTGATGTGTGTGGATCTGATGATGTGGCTTTCTCACTTGGGGAAGATGGCGTTGTCCAGGTCTCGCTGGTGAACGTTGCCACTGCTGATACCGGTTTGGAACTGCCTGTGGTAACTGGTATGGGCGAGGATTGTTCGGAGTTGTCCGAACAACAGCAATGGGAATTGCAAGCTTTGTTGCGGAAATGGGAGAAGGTATTTGCCCGTGATGAAGAAGATTTTGGGCGGACGAATGTGGTACAGCATAGGATCCCTACGGGAGATGCTGCCCCCATACGGGAGAGGTATCGTCCGATTCCGCCGATGTTGTATAAGGAAGTGAAGACCCTTTTGTCAGGGATGCTTGAGAAGGGAGTGATAAGGGAGAGTAGTAGTCCTTGGGCAGCTCCTATAGTTCTTGTGCGGAAAAAGGATGGTAGTTGGCGGTTTTGCATAGACTATAGGAAATTGAATGCAGTTACGCATAAGGATGCATTTCCCTTGCCACGTATTGAGGAGACACTGACTGGTCTTGGCCAGTCGGAATGGTTTTCGACGTTGGATCTTGCTAGTGGGTACTGGCAGGTTGAGATGCATCCTGATGATCGGGAAAAGACGGCTTTTGCTACCCCGTTGGGTTTGTATGAATTTGAGCGGATGCCATTTGGACTTTGTAATGCGCCCGCGACTTTCCAACGGTTGATGCAGCAGTGTTTGAATGGTCAGATGGCGGAATCATTGTTGGTGTATTTGGATGACATCATCGTATATTCTGCCGATTTCTCCTCCCATCTCCAGCATCTTGATCGGGTGTTTGAGCGGTTGTGGCGACATGGTTTAAAGTTGCGTCCGGATAAATGTAAGTTGTTGCAGCGGGAAGTAGCGTTCCTGGGACATGTGGTAGATCGGCAGGGCGTGAGACCAGATCCGGAGAAAGTTCGTGCTGTTCTAGATTGGCCGATTCCGAATACTCTTAAGCAGGTCAGGGCATTTTTGGGATTAGCCGGGTATTATAGGCGATTTGTTGCAGGATTCGCTAAATTAGCTCGGCCCCTGAATAGGCTTTTGACAGGTGTCCGGGTAGACAAGAAGTCGCAGTCGAGGAAGGTGGATTGGACTGCAGCATGCCAGGTCTCGTTTGACGCCCTCAAGAAGGCCTTAACACAGGCTCCGGTTCTGGCGTATGCTCATTATGATAAGCCTTTTATTGTGTATACCGATGCTAGTAACCAGGGGCTTGGGGCTGTGTTGTCTCAGGTTCAGGATGGACAGGAACGTGTTGTGGCGTACGCCAGTCGGAGCCTGCATCCCAGTGAGCAGAATGATGCGAATTATAGCTCATTTAAATTGGAGTTGTTGGCTTTGAAATGGGCAGTGACGGAAAAATTTAAAGATTTTTTGACAGGGGTGGAGTTTACTGTTTATACAGATAATAACCCCTTGGCCCATTTGCAAACTGCCCATCTTGGGGCAGTGGAGCAGCGGTGGGTGGCACAGTTGGCTTCCTTTAACTATACAGTGAAGTATCATTCAGGTAAAGCTAATGTTAATGCTGACGTTTTGTCAAGGTGTCCGGTTCAATCAGAGCGGGCTATGGTGTTGGAGAAGGAATGTGACCGGGGGTTGCCGGTCACTGCAGGTATTGAGGTAACACCTGAGGGTGGATGGATTGAGGCTCAGAATCAGGATTCGGATATCCAGGCTGTGAAGGGGTATGTTGTTGAGGGGAGTGTTCCAACTCGCTCGCAACGTTTGGCGTTAATGGGCCGAGCTCAGAAATTGCTTCGGCAATGGGAAAGATTGATGGTGATAGAGGGTATATTATACCGAATTTTTGTCGACGGAAGGAGCCATGAGGAGTATCGTCAGATTGTGTGTCCGGGCTGTCGTTGTGAGGAAGTGTGGCGAAAGATTCATGAGGCTGGGGCTCATTTCGGGGTGGATAGGACTCTTGCTCAGCTTCGTCAAAGGTTTTACTGGCCTGATATGGAAAGGGAGGTACGAACGTTCCAGGAGAAGTGTGTCAGGTGTAGCCTTCAAAAGAGCCGTGTTGAGCCTAGGGCACCGTTGGGGTCAATTGGGGCCACTTATCCGTTGGAGGTCATTGGGTTGGATTTTTTAACCCTTGGCCGGCCGACAGATGTTTACCAGAACATTTTGGTTATGACCGATCAGTTCACTCGTTTTGCATGGGCAGTTCCCACATTAGATCAGGCCGCGCAGACGACGGTTAAGGTGCTGTGGAAGCATGTAATACAGCAGTTTGGTTGTCCTGCGCGGTTCCACTGTGATCGTGGGCCAAATTTCGAATCGGCCCTGATGCAGCAGCTTTGTAAGTTATATGGGATAAGTAAAAGTAGGACAACATCGTATCATCCTGCGGGTAATGGTGGTGTGGAGCGGTTTAATCAGACATTATTGAATATGCTCCGTTCATTGGAAGAAGAAAAGCAGCAGAGGTGGCCAGATTATATTGCCGAGTTGGTTCATGCTTACAATAATACAGTTCACAGTGCGACGGGCTATGCTCCTTCATTTTTGATGTTTGGTAGGCATCTGCGGCTTCCCGTGGATGTTGGCCTGGGGGTGAGTCCTGAGCCAGTAGCGTTTGGATTGATGGGGTGGGTGAAAGACCATCGTTGTAAATTGCTGTTGGCTTACAAGATTGCGTGCCAGAGGGCAGCTGCTGAGGCTTCTCAACGTAAAGGTCAATATGATAAGAGGGCTAGGGCTTTGCCCTTAGTGCCGGGGGAATGAGTGTGGATACGAAATAGACATCGTGAGGGGAAGGGCAAGTTGAGTACCTGGTGGGACCCTGAACCCTATGTAATTTTGGATTGCGTAGGGGATACTGGGGTCGTGTACAGGGTGCGTCCGGAGCGGGGGGGGAGGGAGCAGACTGTACATCGGAATGCTCTAAAGGTGTGTACTGCCCCCCAGGGAGAGTTAGGATTAGGGGTAGAAGAAGGGATCCGGAAGGAGGGGGAATGTGAGATCCCCGTATGGTATGGGTTTTGGCCGGTCGCGGTTGAACAGCGACCGGTGGAGGCCCCCCAGGACGTGCTTCGCCGTTCTACCCGTGTAAATTTTGGCCGGCCACCGGCCCGTTACCCTGATTAGTACTGTGTGCGTTGCAGGGACTGGCAACGATAAGGAGGGGGGGGGATGTAATCCAGCTTTTGACTTGAACTGTGCTGTTCCTTTTGGTTGCTAAGGTGACCGTGGGCGCACCTGATTCCTTTTGGATTATTGTAATTAGTTCACCTGGGGTGTAAGCGTGAAGGAGTCGATATAAGACGGGGTTTTGTGGAACGAAGGAGGACTTTGGCTGTCATCGTGATTGACTGCTCGCAGAGTGACTTTTTATCTTTGTTTTATACTAAATTCTGGTTTAAAAATCGTTTTATTTTTTTTATATATATTTTGTGATTTGTAATAAATTGTAATATTAAGTTTGCTCTGTTTGGTTACTCCAGCTCCATTTTTATTATAGTTTCACGCATTATTTGATTGTGTTTCCATTCATTAATTCAAAACCCACAATAAACCCGCAAATCCGGGCTTATATATGCAGTGGAAACCACTGATTCCAGCTGACGTGAATGTGAGGGTGATGATGTCACAGAGAACAGCGTGTGAGAACAGGCACATGGCAAATACACGTTTTAAACACACACATTTTCATACTCCATCTGTTTGAGCAAACACACAGTTTACACAGCAGCAGTAAACCCACAACCTCTCAGCTTGGTAAACACTTATTCATCCGTATCCATGGCAACACTGGTGGACCAACAATATCAGCATCAAGAAAGGTCCAATAATTTCACACAATAAATCTCATTCATGCAACACAAAGATATGTCAACTTGGTGAGAAAAGAAATGTGTGACGTTCATATTGGCTCAAGGATTTAAAACAGGTTTTGGTTGATATGAAGATCCTGATGTAAACGTGCAGCGGTTGATCAACTTTTCCCCGCAGACGTCATGTTTAATGCAAATTAAGATGAACTCAAATTAAAGTGCAATTTTTGTTTCAGTGTCACAGGGAATCAGACGCCGTGTGAAGACAGACATCATGTCCTGCAGGACGTCCTCGACAGGTTTCTCTGCCAAAGCTGCAAGAAATACATTTCTAAGTAATGAGATGGCGGTGCAGCGTCACTGCGTGGGTTTGGCAGTGACACGTTCTGATCCGCCTACAGCCTGGATCAGTCAGTTTGCCGTATACTTTCAAAATAAAGTGAGGAGACAAATTTGGCAACTAGGAAGACATGTCTGCATCGTCCCTGCTGTCTGCCAGAGACCGAAGCACCGCTTCTTCCTTTGCGTCACACAATTTCACCGTCTGCGCCGTGAACGCACACAGACGCGCATCCTGTCGCCACAGGAGGCAGCAGGTCCACGTTGCCAAGTTTAACAGATCAGATCCAGTGAGGGGGAGAAAAAGTCCACATTTCCACACTGCACAACATGTCCTCAAACAGAAGCTGAATCTTCACTGCGGTCCACAACAGCGCAATGAAGACGGACAGATTCCTGACGGAGAGACACAAAAAGCTTGTTTTTAAACGCAAGAACGGCTGCATGTTGTTGGAGTCCGGCAGAGTTTTGTCTGTGTGTGTGTTTTGTCCACAGAGATAGCAGCATCAGAACGTGTCCCCATGAATGTGTCTTTGTGGTTTTCAGAAGTTTCTTAACAATGTAAACACCAACGTGCATGGGCATTTTGCAGTGGAGGGTCACATCTCCAAAGCTGAGTCCATGGTCCTCAGCGGATCACAGGTGGACTGTTCTGTCCACATCAGGTCCATCTTAAGTCCAAGAACTGAATTTTGAAAGGTCTAAAGAAGTAAAGATGTGCTGGTTGTGGATTTATTTCAGAAGGTCAAGTCTGGGAGCGTGCACTGCCGCTGCACGTTTCTGCAGCCACCACACCACACAACCACCTTAGGTCCTGAATGGCCCCATCCAGGCTGAGAACCAGTCCACCACCAGCAGCCAGGTAAAACATAGGGGAGTGTCCTTGAGCTTCTCCAGCCACTATGGTGCTGCACACTGAGACACCTGTGTCCTGGATCCTGTCCAGAGAAACTCACCACATGGACTAAGTGTGGTGTCTGATGTTCCCTCACAGTGTCAGTGATCCTCCTCATCTTAGTCTCACTAAGTAACCATTCACTGGACACAAAGTCATTCCAGCAGGACCCCAAGATCCTCCACAGAGACCTGGGACCAAAGACATGTAGTCCTCACCTTAGAACACTGGTTAGAGTCCACGTCTGATAACTATCCTGTGAGACAAACAGCACCAGGACCCTAAAGTCTTGGACCTTTATTTTCTTGCAAAGACATAAACATTACCAAACACCTCTGACCTTTGACCTCATGTTTCCATCAGCTCTTCCCAGGTGTCTCTGGATCTCAAAAGGACCCAGAGACATGAAGGTCACTGTTGAGATCAGCTGACAGTGACACAGTGTTTACCAGTGTTGCAGACCGAACACTCCGCCCCTAAAAATCGGTCCGCCTTTTGTATCTGCACATGCGTCATTTTGGACCACAGCGGAACGTCTGAGATGGAGTCTCTTCACCCAAAGCCATCAAATGGATTAATGAGATTATTAACCATCAGATAATAAAGGTAAAACCTCTTAAATCACTCTAAAGTCAGTTTTAAGCAGAAACTCGCCGAAATTCTGTGACGCTTCGATATGACCAACATGCAGTGAACGCATCAGCTAGCAGCTTGTATAGCTGCGGCGCTCTGATCGCTTCCTCCATCTTTTATGATGAAATAATGCTGAATTTATGTGGAAATGATTGTTGTAGAAAAGCTTCAGATATCAGTCGCTGAGACAGATGATGACTGGAGGCAGTTTGAAGCAGAAACGACGTGATAATCGATGAACCGCGTCATCGGGGGGACTGATTGTTAGGGGGACCGTTTGGTCGGTGACACCGGGCCAGACTGTGCTGTCACTGTGACTCCATGACCGTAGAATTGTGAAAACTCACACCTGAACTCAAGTGACCTCCAGCGACCAATCAACCTTCACGACTTTCATGACCTCACTGTGACCCCACAGAGGACAAGTATTTGAATCCCTCACAACCCAAACTAGAACTAATGAAGCTTTTGTGGATGAAACAACTACATAAGTCCAGTTGACCTGACATGACCTCCTTGGACCCCAGGCCCTGGACGCCTGATAGTCCAACATCCAGATACGCTGAACTCCACCACTTACTCTCATCCAACTTTCATTTCCTCAAACCTGCTGGTTACCGACGGTAACAGCCTGGAGATGCTGTTGCAAGGAAAAACACACGATTGGAAGCATTTTTGCCCAAATAAATATTTCAGGTTTCTGGTAAATCTTTCATGAGCAGCGGCGCTCTTCTGTTTGAGTGTCTGCAGACTCTCAGGGACGTCACTGTGTTTGCAAACGATCGAGAACGGAAACAGAGACGGCAATTTGAGACTGCAGAGACAATATCCTCACGGATCTGTTCAAACGTACACAACAGGACTCGCGGGGATCACCGATTCCGGATCAGTCCATGCAGACCTGGAATCAGGAGGAAGACCTTGTCCTTCTGTCCGCGTCATCGTCTGCACAAAGACCACAAAACACAGCAGCAGTGGAATCAGATCGGAATGAGCCCAAATCCAGAGTTTGGGGAATCAGAATCAATGAGTTAATGGCTGCGATCAGTTACCGCGCGACTCTGCCAATACGCTGTTTATTTCTGCTAATGGCAGCGAAACGAGGAGCGCACGCCCCATTAGCTCAGACGGCTCCAGTTCGCACTGCCTGCAGGCGCAGTTTGTGGAACAGATCATCTGGAATGTGATAAAGAGCAACACAACAAGCTCCATCAAGACCGCTGCACGCTGCCCAAACACCAACTCACACAGCGAGCAACAAGAAGAAGAAGAGGCAGCGTGCACACAGACTCCACCTGCCAAGAGTCGCTGCAGCTCTCCGGGCGACCGTCTGACCTTAAACCAAAGTATTCCCCCCCCCGGCAATTGACAAAACCACACATTTCCTGTAACTTAGTATCTGTACTTCATCTGAAGACCTGTGAACGTAAAATAAACTGGACTCACCACCTGATTTTGGACCTTAAACAAACCCACGTGACCTCAGATTTTGATGGTTATTTTCAGGGTACAGGAAATTCAAATGTCTGTCGTTCTGTCAATAATTATGCTAGAATTACAAACTACCACTCAAACTGTGGCTCTGGGTGTGTGCGCTACGGAGTGGCATGATTTATGCAAATTATTTTAATTAGTGGATCACCAGAGGTCAACAGGTCGAGTTTGGTAAAATCTGAAACCTCCATCTTCAGACAAAAAAAATGAACAAGTACAATCTCATTTTTTTCACATTAACACAAAGAATCCAATCTTATATTATGTGATTTCTCAAAAAATAAATAAATAAAAATAAAAAAATCTACTTTTTTGGCTTTCTGACACAACATAGAATGAGACATGCTGTGAAAAATGGACCTTTTCATGAAGATATTTGCGCTAATCTCTAATAGACCCACATGCACAATGTCTTCTCAGTTCCTTTGGTAACATAATAAAGGAGATTTCTGTTGTATCTCCACAACCTGCAGGGTTAGAAAGATGATCTAAAGTTTATATTGATCAGCAAGATATCTGTGATTGATTGGTATAGGTGGTGTCAAGGTGATGTGATGCTGTTCAGAGCGTGCAGATGGTCACCCCACTGAGTCCGGTCCGCTGGAGGTTTCTTCTAAACAAAACACACAGATGGAACTTTCCGTGACCACTGTGGCAGCGCTCTCGCTCATGGGTTGAGTCATGTCTTGATCTTACCGTGTGCAGCGCCTTGAGGTGACTCGTGCTATGATTTTGGTTCTCTATAAATCAACTGAACTGATGTCAGTCACCAAAAATTATTTTACACAAACTGTCTATGTGTTTGTTTGTCTATACGAGGGCTGTCAATAAAGTATAGGTCCTTTTTATTTTTTTCAAAAACTATATGGATTTCATTCATATGTTTTTACGTCAGACATGCTTGAACCCTCGTGCGCATGCGTGAGTTTTTCCACGCCTGTCGGTGACGTCATTCGCCTGTGAGCACTCCTTGTGGGAGGAGTCGTCCAACCCCTCGTCGGAATTCCTTTGTCTGAGAAGTTGCTGAGAGACTGGCGCTTTGTTTGATCAAAATTTTTTCTAAACCTGTGAGACACATCGAAGTGGACACGGTTCGAAAAATTAAGCTGGTTTTCGGTGAAAACCAAAACGGCTGATGAGAGATTTTGAGGTGATACTGTCGCTTTAAGGACTTCCCACAGAGCGAGACGTCGTGCAGCGCTCCCAGGCGCCGTCGTCAGCCTGTTTCAAGCTGAAAACCTCCACATTTCAGGCTCTATTGATCCAGGACGTCATGAGAGAACAGAGAAGTTTCAGAAGAAGTCGGTTTCAGCATTTTATCCGGATATTTCACTGTTAAAGGAGATTTTTTTAATGAAAGACGTGCGGACGGGTCCGCGCGTCGGGACGCAGCCGGCGTGGTGCGGCGGCACAGGAAAAACACCTCCGTGTTGATAACCATTTGTAAAATCCAGGCGGCTTTTGATGGCTTTCAGTGGAGTGAGTATATGAGAAATTGTTTAACAGCTGGACATGTTCCAACTTGTCCTTAAGGCTTCCAACAGAGGTGTTTTTCCTGTGGTGGAGCGTCGCCGCGGCTGTGAGCCAATGCTGCAATCCGTCCGCACGTCTTGCATTAAAAAAATCTCCTTTAACAGTGGAATATCCAGATAAAATGCTGAAAATGCTGACTTCCGTGGGAAGTCCTTAAAGCGACAGTATCACCTCAAAATCTCTCATCAGCCGTTAAAATTTTCACCGAAAACCAGCTTAATTTTTCGAACCATGTCCACTTCGATGTGTCTCACAGGTTTAGAAAATATTTTTGATCAAACAAAGCGCCAGTCTCTCAGCAACTTCTCAGACAAAGGAATTCCGACGAGGGGTTGGACGACTCCTCCCACAAGGAGTGCTCACAGGCGAATGACGTCACCGACGGGCGTGAAAAAACTCACGCATGCGCACGAGGGTTCAAGCATGTCTGACATAAAAACATATGAATGAAATCCATATAGTCTTTGAAAAAAATAAAAAGGACCTATACTTTATTGACAGACCTCGTATGTGGCCCTGTGACAGACTGGCATCCTGTCCAGGATGAACCCTGCCTCAGGCTCTGTGACTGCTGGGCTCCAACCCCCCAAGACCCGATGTTGGAGAAGCAGCTGAAGATGAGTGTGTGTGTGTGTGTCTCACACATTGAAAAAATAAATAAATAAAATAAAATAAAAACCTCCTTTGCCCTCAGCTTGAGTGTTTTCCTTGTTTACACATCTGTGCATCTTGTTATGGGACCTGTCATTTGGGGCAGATTTTACATATAAATTACGCCTGTTGCCATGGCTCAACAAAAGCTGGTAGGTTCACACACCGATTAATTAAACTGTCAACTAGGCTGCTGTCAAATAAGAGAAACATTTCCAATGATATCTAGATTTTGTCTACAGCCAAACCGATATGGAAAACCTGGCGGGGGGAACAGATGCTGCAATTAAAGGATTCTTAACTGAGGGCGAGGTTTGTACAGGAAAATATCAGACTGAGGTGTTGACAGTACAAACTGAGCAATAGCGGAGTCCATACTGTCAACACCTCGGTCTGATACTCCCATACAGCCCGAGCAAGCGAGGTTAATAATTTGTTATATATATATATATATATATATATATATATATATATATATATATATATATAAACATGCAAACTTCAGGTCTCGCTTGAATATGAAAGCTGCTGATGGTTTTGGGCTCGTAATCAGACCTGTTCGCTTTCTTCACCTCCAGGAAGAACGTGCTAACAGATGGGCCACTCGTTAGCTGGTAAACTTTCAATCTGTGTGTTTTTTCGATGCTGCTTAGATATTTATGGAGTACGTTCATGTCTGACTTGGTTTTTCTAATTGTGTTTTTAACTTTCTGGTTTGCAACAAATGTGATACGCAATCTGGACCGATTATCATGGTAACATCTGATATGGAAAAACATCACACCAGAAATCAGCCAATCAGAGTGCACATAGCGTTGTAGTCATATAATAACAAAGTAAAAAAATGCATGATACCAATACACCTGCTGGTATATACATGAAAATTCCAATGATTACAAATATTTCACCATCAAACCCTTAAGACAAACAAATGTAATTAAGGCTCAACGTTTTAGGTTAAACATGAAGTTTATTATAAATAACTATAACCAACAGCCAACCAACATATTCAACGCTGGACTTTTGTCTGTTTTGACCGTGCCTATCTGGCAGCACAGTGACCACTTATATCTTGTTGCTGGAAAACTTCCACTCCGACTTAAGTTTGCATGTTTATACAGTTTTGTAATTTGTATCTGTATCATGGCCCGGGCAGAGGATCACCCCTTTGAGTCTGGTCTGCTTGAGGTTTCTTCCTCAAATCATCAGAGGGAGGTTTTTTATTACCACTGTTGCTTGTGTTCTTGCTCTGGGGGTTGGTACCGTTAGACCTTACTTATGTGAAGAGCTTTGTGGCAACTTTGTTGTGATTGACTCTATATAAATTAAAATAAATTGAAATTGACTGAAAATTAATGACAGCTGGTCGCTTTGACTCCGTCTCATGTAGCCAGTGTGACCAAGGGGTGATAGGGGTGCCAGCCACGCTTGGCAACATTTTTAAACAATGCCGTTGGTGTACCCTCTGCTGGACAAAATAGATAATGACACCATTTCCAACAGCCAAAGTGTTTTTCAGTGTTGTTTATTCTGTAAAATAAAAGTTTTCATATCTGCAATTATAACACCGATACACTTGTGAAAGGTTGATATTGGACTGGTAACGTCGGCTGCAGGCTTGAATTTTCTAATTTTGTTGAGAAATATTTGCTGGGCCACGCCCAATGAGCTGCTGCAGTTTTAACGACTTAAATACCTTAACCTTGTAGTTATGTCAGTGTTGATTAGCTACATGTTGACAACACAGTAGCTGCAGCAGGATTTGCGTCCAGCTCCACCCCTTTGCTCAGCATTACCATCCTTAATTTAGCAAGCATAACATTACAAGTTCCACAACTTCTAGCTACATGGAATTATTCAACCATACCTTTGTTTTTTATGACATCTGTCAACAGACAGAGCACACAGGCCTTATGACATCATAAAGGTTTATAGATATTCCAGTGACACCCTTATGACTTTAATCTCCTGCTTGTTTTATGATGTCATAAAGGCTGAGTACCATAAAAACCGATCCCTCTTGGTGAAGGGTTTTGAGGACACCACCGGGAGTGATTTCCTTCCGTTTAATCAAAAACATTCAAAGTAAAATCACAAACTCTTTGTACTTACAGGCACAGACATGTTGCACAGTGGAGGCTTTCTGTCCCGGAAAGAATCGACTTTTCCTTCAGGTCAGTCGTTGTCGGTGTGGGTCATTGTGTCCTGGTGGTGGTTTCGGTCGGTAACGGAACCGAGGTCCGCAGCGGGAGCGGTTTTTTTTTTTTCCAGCACTGCGGTTCCGCAGATCCTCGTTTCTTCTTTTTTTTTTTCCCCAAAAGGCGGAATAAACCGCGCGGACCGGCGGCTCGCTGATTTCGGGGTCAAACGCGACGTTAAACGCTGACAGCTCGGTAACGTGAGCACCGCCTCGCGCGCGCGCAACTCCGCCGCCCCTCTGAGGCGCGCGCGCGGATCTAAAGGGGCCGCGCGCGCGCCCCCTGCCGGCCGAAGGGTCACAGACCACGCCTTCAACCAAACCCCGCGTCTGAGATCAATACTGACGATCGATGAGACGAAAAACGAACGTTTCACTCGGTGAAGAGGAAAGACAAAAAAATAATAATGCTAATTAAAAAAAATATATACATTGCGTTAGCCGGGAATCGAACCCGGGTCAACTGCTTGGAAGGCAGCTATGCTAACCACTATACCACCAACGCAGACAATCTAATTAAGACAAATCACTCATACGAGGAATACTTAATATGGAATAAAAAAAAAAAATTTTATAAATCAAGTTCTTGTATGATGTGTATTTTTTTCCCATAGTTTAACAGTCAAAAAAAAAAAAAGAGCTGCACTCACACTTTCAATCACTCTTTTGTGTATTTGTTCTGCCTTCTGTGTTTAACTTTAATTGGTCCAAGAACTTTTTTAACAAGGAAAACAAAGATCCTGCATTCTCGAGGTGGCTCATCCGGGAACTGAACCTCAAGCGGCAGCGTTTCTCCATGAAAACGTCGCCGAACTCAATACAAATACATGTAATTTGGTCACTTTTCAAATGGGTCAGACTCGTCAATAAAGTCAATTTAATGTACAAGGGTTCATTTTAAGTCAGCTTGGTGTATAAATCTCACTGTTGGAGGGAATGAGAGCTGTCAGCTGGCTTCAATATAACAGCATACAGGCCCAGCGTGCTGCCACCGAGCAGCACGTCACTGAAGCACAAATTCTCGCCTTCACATTGGTCATTTGGTGAAGTAACCTAGCGTCAACCTTCAGAATTAGCGGGAATTGAACGCAGGTCAATTGCTTAGAAGGCAGCTATGCTAACCAGAATACCACAAACACCCAAAGACCTGAGCGACATTAAGTTCAACTGAAGTTCAGCTGACCTTGGCAGGGTCGTCTTGGAATCCACCTGACTGTGCGCCACATTTGGTCCAAATTAGTTTGAAAATCACATTTGTCACAGCCATTTGTCACAGCCACTTGTTGGATGCATCAGTGATTTTTTTTTCCCATTTATATAGTGCCAAATCAATCAATCAATCAACTTTTTTTTTATATAGCGCCAAATCACAACAAACAGTTGCCCCAAGGCGCTTTATATTGTAAGGCAAGGCCATACAATAATTATGAAAAACCCCAACGGTCAAAACGACCCCCTGTGAGCAAGCACTTGGCTACAGTGGGAAGGAAAAACTCCCTTTTAACAGGAAGAAACCTCCAGCAGAACCAAGCTCAGGGAGGGGCAGTCTTCTGCTGAGACTGGTTGGGGCTGAGGGAAAGAACCAGGAAAAAGACATGCTGTGGAAGGGGGCAGAGATCGATCACTAATGATTAAATGCGGAGTGATGCATACAGAGCAGAAAGAGAAAGAAACAGTGCATCATGGGAACCCCCCCACAGTCTACGTCTAAAGCAGCATAACCAAGGGATAGTCCAGGGTCACCTGATCCAGCCCTAACTATAAGCCTTAGCGAAAAGGAAAGTTTTAAGCCTAATCTTAAAAGTAGAGAGGGTATCTGTCTCCCTGATCTGAATTGGGAGCTGGTTCCACAGGAGAGGAGCCTGAAAGCTGAAGGCTCTGCCTCCCATTCTACTCTTACAAACCCTAGGAACTACAAGTAAGCCTGCAGTCTGAGAGCGAAGTGCTCTAATGGGGTAATATGGTACTACGAGGTCCCTAAGATAAGATGGGACCTGATTATTCAAAACCTTATAAGTAAGAAGAAGAATTTTAAATTCTATTCTAGAATTAACAGGAAGCCAATGAAGAGAGGCCACCACGGGTGAGATATGCTCTCTCCTGCTAGTCCCCGTCAGTACTCTAGCTGCAGCATTTTGAATTAACTGAAGGCTTTTTAGGGAACTTTTAGGACAACCTGATAATAATGAATTACAATAGTCCAGCCTAGAGGAATAAATGCATGAATTAGTTTTTCAGCATCACTCTGAGACAAGACCTTTCTGATATTAGAGATATTGCGTAAATGCAAAAAGGCAGTCCTACATATTTGTTTAATATGCGCTTGAATGACATATCCTGATCAAAAATGACTCCAAGATTTCTCACAGTATTACTAGAGGTCAGGGAAATGCCATCCAGAGTAAAGATCTGGTTAGAGACCATGCTTCTAAGATTGTGGGGCCAAGTACAATAACTTCAGTTTTATCTGAGTTTAAAAGCAGGAAATTAGAGGTCATCCATGTCTTTATGTCTGTAAGACAATCCTGCAGTTTAGCTAATTGGTGTGTGTCCTCTGGTTTCATGGATAGATAAAGCTGGGTATCATCTGCGTAACAATGAAAATTTAAGCAATACCGTCTAATAATACTGCCTAAGGGAAGCATGTATAAAGTGAATAAAATTGGTCCTAGCACAGAACCTTGTGGAACTCCATAATTAACTTTAGTCTGTGAAGAAGATTCCCCATTTACATGAACAAACTGTAATCTATTAGACAAATATGATTCAAACCACCGCAGCGCAGTGCCCTTAATACCTATGACATGCTCTAATCTCTGTAATAAAATTTTATGGTCAACAGTATCAAAAGCAGCACTGAGGTCCAACAGAACAAGCACAGAGATAAGTCCACTGTCCGAAGCCATAAGAAGATCATTTGTAACCTTCACTAATGCTGTTTCTGTACTATGATGAATTCTAAAACCTGACTGAACCTCTTCAAATAGACCATTCCTCTGCAGGTGATCAGTTAGCTGTTTACAACTACCCTCTCAAGAATCTTTGAGAGAAAGGAAGGTTGGAGATTGGCCTATAATTAGCTAAGATAGCTGGGTCAAGTGATGGCTTTTTAAGTAATGGTTTAATTACTGCCACCTTAAAAGCCTGTGGTACATAGCCAACTAACAAAGATAAGTTGATCATATTTAAGATGAAGCATTAAATAATGGTAGGACTTCCTTGAGCAGCCTGGCAGGAATGGGGTCTAATAAACATGTTGATGGTTTGGATGAAGTAATAATGAAAATAACTCAGACAGAACAATCGGAGAGAAAGAGTCTAACCAAATACCGGCCATCACTGAAAGCAGCCAAAGATAACGATACATCTTTGGGATGATTATGAGTAATTTTTCTCTAATAGTCAAAATTTTGTTAGCAAAGAAAGTCATGAAGTCATTACTAGTTAAAGTTAATGGAATACTCAGCTCAATAGAGCTCTGACTCTTTGTCAGCCTGGCTACAGTGCTGAAAAGAAACCTGGGGTTGTTCTTATTTTCTTCAATTAGTGATGAGTAGAAAGATGTCCTAGCTTTACGGAGGGCTTTTTTATAGAGCAACAAACTCTTTTTCCAGGCTAAGTGAAGATCTTCTAAATTAGTGAGACGCCATTTCCTCTCCAACTTACGGGTTATCTGCTTTAAGCTACGAGTTTGTGAGTTATACCACGGAGTCAGACACTTCTGATTTAAAGCTCTCTTTTTCAGAGGAGCTACAGCATCCAAAGTTGTCTTCAATGAGGATGTAAAACCATTGACGAGATACTCTAACTCCCTTACAGAGTTTAGGTAGCTACTCTGCTCTGTGTTGGTATATGACATTAGAGAACATAAAGAAGGAATCATATCCTTAAACCTAGTTACAGCGCTTTCTGAAAGACTTCTAGTGTAATGAAACTTATTCCCCACTGCAGGGTAGTCCATCAGGGTAAATGTAAATGTTATTAAAAAATGATCAGACAGAAGGGAGTTTTCAGGGAATACTGTTAAGTCTTCTATTTCCATACCATAAGTCAAAACAAGATCTAAGATATGATTAAAGTGGTGGGTGGACTCATTTACTTTTTGAGCAAGCCAATAGAGTCTAATAATAGATTAAATGCAGTGTTGAGGCTGTCATTCTCAGCATCTGTGTGGATGTTAAAATCGCCCACTATAAGTATCACAACAAATCACAACAAAGTTGCCTCAAGGGGCTTCACACAAGTAAGATCTAACCTACCCAACCCCCAGAGCAGCACACAGGTGACAGTGGTAAGAAAAAACTCCCTCTGAGGATTTGAGGAAGAAACCTCAAGCAGACCAGATTCAAAGGGGCGACCCTCTGGCTTGGGCCATGCTAGCGACACAATTTACAAAACAAATATACATGGTGCACAGGACAAGAGGGTTGCAGAAACAAACACCACACCATCTCTGGATGGAGCTGCACCTTAAACAGAGAGAAAAAACCAGAATCAGGCATCAGAAAGACAACAGATACAGTATAATTTGTCAGCATTAAAAAACAAGGAAAAACAGGAAACACTAAGGTGATCGCCGGCCACTAGCACTAAGCTTCACTAAAAGACCCAGAATTTAGATAAAGTTAAGGCAGCGGCACGCTGCATTTACTGATAAAAATGAATTTAAAAGAGTATAAAGCATAGACATATACTATACCAGTATGCTAGACATACGAAAGGGAAATAAGTGCGTCTTAAGTGTGGACTGAAAGTCTCAACAGAATCTGGCTGTTTTATTGATGCAGGGAGATCATTCCACAGAACAGGGGCACAATAAGAGAAAGCTCTGTGATGTGTGGGGCTAGCAACTCCAGGAAGGACACATCCAGGCTGGACAAACTGATCAGGCAGGCTATGTAATCTAAAGTTCTTTATCAAATTCTTGTGTGATTTATATTTTTTTCTATTTAAGATTAACAAAAAATACATTCAGAAAAACTGAGGTGTGTTCACACTTTCAATCACTCTTATGTGTATATGTGCCGCCTTCTGTGTTTAATTCTGATTTGTCCAAGTAGGTTTTCTAACAAGGAAAACAACAAAGATACTGCATTAGCCAGGAATCGAACCCAGGTCAACTGCTTGGAAGGCAGCTATGCTAACCACTATACCACCAATGCACAGAGTCCTAAGTGACATCAAGTCCACCTGTAGCATGATGTCAATAGAACAAACAACACAGTGAAGGTTACAGTCATCTGCCATTTGACCCCAGTGACCTACAAGCCAAATGATGGAGGCCTAACTGATCTTGCCAGGGTCGTCTTGGAATCCACCTGATTGTGCGTCACATTTGGTCCAAATTAGGTTGCAAATCACATTTCTTGACCTTTGCCAAATTAACCATTTCAGGGTGATTTTGGGGTCAGTGTTCACTGGCATACAAAGGTCAAAGTGTGGGGTTACTCATCCAGGCAATGTTTACCCCGGACAGGTCACATGTCTGAGTGTCACACATGTGGCCTTTGGAAACTAGGAGGAAACTGAAACAAACACGGGAAGAACGCACAAATAAAAAAAGATTCTAACAACTGAACAAATAAATAAACAAAACATTCCAGCATTTGACATTGTTGTTGATCCGGTTTTGGTAAAAAACATTTTTTTTTGTCAAGCTGATTTTTACATAAAATCCAATTTTATGGAAGGGTCAAAATCACAGGATTTTTTCAAACATTACTAAATCTTCAGGTTAACATTTTCTCTCGTCTGGAGCTGTTTGTCCCTTCATGTGGACCCGTCATGTACCCATTGTCATTGCTAAACAAAAGCTGATTGGTCCACTGACCCATCAATCAATTCCTCAGCTATTGTTGAATTACAATGAAGGACTTTAAATTAAAACTGCATTCTTTAGAAAACTCTTGCAGCTTTTGCATGTGTTTTTTATATTATTTTACTTTGCTTATTATTTTACTTTGCTTACTTTTACTTTGTCATTGGTCTCATCTGATCTCATATTTAATCACGCAGTCTTGTAATATTCATCAAGATTGTATCCTGAAAGTTTAAAGCCAGGCAACAAAATCTTTTTATTTCGACATCAGGTACACAGGCTAGCTGTGCTAATGACGGTGTAGCAAAAGTAGGATTCTGTTTTACTGATTCTGTCACGTGTTTGAATCGGATTTAACAATATAATAAGAGCGAATGAGAGGAAAGGAAAAAAAAAAACAATACTTGCGTTGGCCGGGAATCGAACCCGGGTCAACTGCTTGGAAGGCAGCTATGCTAACCACTATACCACCAACGCGGACACGTTTAACTAGGCCAATTATTCATGCCATGAGTATGAAACTTGCTGAAAATATTTCTTAACTTCTATTCTTTTTGTAACTGCATTGGACGATCTTCGCTGTTCCTAAAACTCCATGGTGAAGATTTCTCTGCTCGCATTTAGCTTTACTTTCGACACGTACCGATCCTGACAAGTCAGACACACATCAACTATCACCGCAGGGAAACGCTTCAAAATAAAGTAACATTGCCAATAAAGAAATCGGTAACTTCCCATCGATCGTTCATGAATTCTATTAATTTAATCTATACTCATAAAAGCTGGTCATATAAATTACATATTATACCATGGAGGTTTTTATTTTTTAATGTTTAAAAAAATACCGATTTTATTTTGAAGGCCTGTACCTACCGTCTCGACCATTTTCATGGTGTTTCTGGTTTGCTGCGCCTCTCGAGCAAGAAAATCTAACTTGGAGCTCAACCTTCACCTTTTTAAATATCATGTACAATAAGTGAAAAATAAAATAAGTCCCACAGCGCAATGCTCCAGATTAAAAGAAGCTAGCAGCACGCGCGTTATGACTGACGTCATCAGAACAGGTGGCTCCAGAGAAACGACATATTTGTAAATAATTCGTGGTTTAATTTTTGGTCGAAAAGGTTTACTTACATTTTGAGGTAAACTGTCGGTGCTCGGTAATTTAAAAAGCATTTTTTCAAGTGACTTTCATAACTTTGTGAGACTATCCTGGAAGCCGTTTCAACATTTTCGACAGTTAAAGTGGGTGGAGATCTTTTTTATTATTTACATTTGCTAACAAATCAATCAATCAATCTTATTTATATAGCCTTTTCCACAGCCCAAAGGGTGACCAAAGTGCCTCGCAGTCAGATAAAAAACACAAGGTTACAGGTAACAAGACGATAATAATATAGGCTTTTTGGTTGTTTTGGGCCACCTTAGTTATTTTCTGAATGAATTCCCTTCTCGTCTGGGTTGTGGGTATCGATTTGAACAAACGTGCAAATTAAACTCAATCATGAAGCATGTGATCAAATATTGGTGAGGTGACCATGAATAATTAAGAGCTCCGTGTTCTAACATTTAGCCCTCTGGCTGTTCTGTAAATTAAACATGATGTTAGACACGTGTTTGTAAGCGCAGCTTTGAATGGCAAACAGCACCGTTAAATTATAAAAGCCGTTACAGGCGTCGGATAAACTGTACCTGCTCTATAATTAATAAGTAGCCTATAGCTTATTTGGCAACGTGACTTGTCAAGCTAGTTAGCTTTCCATAAGCATGTGTGGTTTCCTGTTAGCGAGCTAATCTTGTGCAGAAATTATTTATCCTAGTAGTTGTGATATTCGTATGATTGTTAACGTCCTTCTCACTGACGTGACACAAAACACAGACAGTTGTGGGTTTTTTTTATTGGTTTACCAAGTGAACATTCACTTACAGCAAAAACATTGACAAAAAGATTAAATTTACAACTGAAAGCAATACAATAATTCCATCACCTAACACTGCCGGTATTTAAGCAAAATCAAAGTGGAATGTTAGCTACATCACATTATCTGTGAATGTTTAAAACCTGACAACAAAAAAGATTTTACCAATCACAAAAAATATTGAGCACCCAGTTCAAAGACTGGCTATGGCTAACTAGCCTAGCACCTTTGCTAGCATGACTGGTAAATCTGTGGGTCAAACTAATTAGCGTTGCATAAGCATGTGGTTTAGCTGTCCCTTTGGCCTGCTCCCTTGTTTTTGCACACGGGGTCGCCACAGCAAATCCAAGGTGGATCTGCATGTTGAATTGGCACAGGTTTCACGCCCGATGCCCTTCCTGACGCAACTCCAATGGAGAAATGTGGCAGGGGTGGGATTTGAACCCGGAACTTTCTGCACTGAAACCAAGCGCACTAACCACTTGGCCACCACCTTACGTTGTGATAATTCAATATGATGATTAGCATTGTGCTAACAGACACAAGACAAAATACAGGAAGTGCTGCACCAAAGGATCAGCATCACCTGTTTAGGATGGTTTTGTTGCCAACTACAAAACAAACTTTGCACAGAATCCAGATGAATGAAGAGATCAGACATCGAAATGGAATCTCAACTTTTTTATTAAAAGTACTGCAACAGTTTGATGAATCAATATTCAAATGAACACATGAATACGATCTTTCAGTGTTCAGTCTGAGGCAGTAACGCTTCTCGTACGTAGCTGTATAAAAAAAAATGCAAATTCTATTTGTATTTATAGATTCTGATAGTGTCAATTTAGGTCACATGATTATGATGTTATACACCTTCACTTTTCTATCTGCATGTACGGCACAGAGTACCTTTGAAGTAACAATCTTAAATACTCTGTGGTTCCAAAGTATTTGTAATTATTTTTACAACTTTACCACAGTCGCTTAATATTTTAAGTAAAAAAACAAACAAAATCTTTAGCATGACACCGACTGTGCTGTTGGCTCAACAAGTCTGACACCCTACCATAGTGTCTCAGACCCTACGACGGGTCGGTCATAATGTGAAGTCATTGTACATACCAGTAAGAAGCTTACTGCCCGTAAAGAGAGCATTAACCCAAAGTACAACTGTTAACCTGAACCACGACCCCAAACATGACTGTGCCACGTACAGACAGAATTTGACATTATTATTAATATGGCTACATACGAACAGCCACTGTATCATTGAAAACAGTAAATGTACAAACACAGTATCAAAAAATGTTGTTCAAAAAACAAAAAAGTCAGCATGTGGGTCAAAGGTCAGAAGGAAGCAGCAACATGAAGACAAACTTGATCCAACTCGTTTAGTCATTTGACAGAAAACAAGCAGAACTTTTTTATTTTTATGTCTGATAACTCATTTGATAAAGTTGTGAAACAAAAGCTTGAAGAAGTTTTACGTCACTTTAAATCTGTCACATTTTACTTTTAACATGTATTTCCGGCGGACAGACGATGGGTTACCAGCCGATTACAAACTGGTTAACTGTTTCAGAACAGATTCATCTTGTCATTTACCCAAAAGTGTTAGAAAACATTTTCATGAACACCACAAATAAACAACTAACATAAAGCAGCTAAATGTGACAGAAATGAAAATACGCAGATCAACAGTTTAACACAAAAATAACAGTAATTTGAAGTTTGGTGTTCAGAGAACAGTGATGGACGTTCTTCATCTCCAGATGGTCGACTCCATAATAAACTACTGCTTAGGTTTCAGCTTTGTGTAGAACAAAAGTGATGAAAATCTGAAAATTTAAATGTCAGAAAGACATCAAACTATTTCTGTCCTGGTGGACGAGCAGCAGCTTGGCCGCTCTAAAATATCGACGTGTCATCGTTTCATGTTGCTGAGTCGCACCGCTTTTTCCAGCTCGAACTGTCGATGGTCAACACGCTCCAGGAAGTTCTTCCGCTCCACGTACCTAAAAACAGAGAAACTCAAAATTATGTATGTTTTTTAGCTTAAAAAGGGCCTGAACAGGAGTTAGTTTTTTTTTTTGGGGGGGGGGGGGGATCAAAGGGTTAACTATAAGAGCAATAATAATAATAATATAATAATAACAACAACAACAACAAAAAAAAAAAGAGTCATTTTAACCAAATATGGGGAAAGTGACATGGTCATATTGTCTGCTTTCACTGAAATATTGACCTTTTGGGGACGCCCCAAAAGGATTCATTCATAAAGGGGATTCATTCATAAAGTTCAATTTACCACAACCGACAGTCACCCAAGGAATGTCTATACAAAATTACAGAAGAATTCACCGAAAACGGCGAAACAGTGCAAACTGTTTGAAATTAACGCACCACGAAACATCACGCCAATGGGCAGGTGTGCATGAAACCGGTGCGAGAGTTCGTGCACGCGCTGGTGTCTTTTGGGCAAGAACACACAGTGCCAGCTGCGGCACATTGCACCTGTGGGACCACACTGTGCCGCTTATGTGGGGGAAAAAAAAAAAGAACTGGACCCCACTGGACACGAACCTGCACAGTCCAAAAGCTCTGATTACCAGTCAGAGACTTACCACTGAGCTACGGAGCTGTTCTCTGAAAGCTGCAGGAATCTGCCTCATATCAGGAAGGACATGGAAGTATTACAAAAAATAAATTAAAAATCAGACACCATATAAAAACACCACATTTATCAAGCGGGCAATACAAATATGATCCGTCTGTTCCTCTGTATGGTCACAGACATACAGTCATGAAATGACATGAATGAGAAGCAGTTCGATCGTCTCATTCATGTCCACATCTGCTGGCGCGTCTCCAACCCGGTCGCACGCGTGTGTTGTGGACGACGCGCCGCAAGACACACATCATGTGGAACAGAGCTCACGTGGGTGACGTGACAGTGAGATCACCTGCTGCGTGTTCTGATCTGACGGTCCGTCTCAGCCTGGGACCAGCATGTCCATGTGCACACCGTGCAGGCACTCGCTTGCTGCAGCACGTCACCATAGTGATATATGTTTTTATTTATGTCCACTTGATAACAGCAAAAAGACACACGTGCATCACAGTGGACAGTTATGGACACCACAGATGGATACCACAGTACGTGGTGTCCAGCTGGACTGTCCGGATCCACAGATTTCCACAGCTGCTTCAGTGGGAGGACACCACCTCCTGTCATCTCAGCGCACACACCAAAGCCACACTCGCATGGGCTTAGACAAATTTCTCTGTGAGTATGAAAGTGAGTGTCTGCAGTCTGCTGTCGTGCCAAGAGTGTGAATGGCCACACATTTTCTAAGTGCCAAGCGAGCGGTGTTAGATGTTCGTGTGTGTCACTGGAATTTGGCCTGCTTTGATGGGTTTACACAGCGCACATTTTTTGTCTTTCAAGCACTTTGTGTTGCAAATAGTTGGAGCAACCGCGTGCACGAGGCGGGAGGCAGGGACGACATTACACAGTTTTCAAACGATTCCCCTGCATCATGCGACTAAGTGTGCACTTCATCCAAAGTTCACCACTATGTGTGACGGGGCCCTTAAGAAAGATGTGGCACACAGTGCACGGCGCTCCTCACACGGCACACGGTGTCTCACACGGCGCACGGCGCTCCTCGACACGGCGCACCTCAACACGGCGCACGGCGCACCTTTCAAAACGGCGCTCCTCAACACGGCGCACGGCGCTCCTCAACACGGCGCACGGCGTCCTCAACACGGCGCACCTCACACGGCGCACTGCGCTCGGCCCGGGGCACACGGCCCACGGTGCTCAGCCCACGTGCTCGGCGCTCACCCTGTGGACCTGAAACAACAGCTGAAAACACACATTCAACTGGATTTTTAAAAAAGCTGATCTGGTTTTTGTCTGTTGTAAAATAAATAGATACATAAATAAATACAAACTGTCTCCAGACTGTTTGCCAAAAGATCAGATTTGACAGACCGCGTACTGCAGACGACCTGAAACTAAAAGACGAAGCACCGACGACTGAAGCTACATCACTGGATTATACAGAAGAGAAAAATAACCACCCTGTTAGTGTCATTTATGTCAATGTCACAGGAGGACTAGTGGTTGTTACGTCCTGCTCCGTCCTTCCACTTACCCGTCTCTCCCTCGGTTGTGGATGGCGAGCTCTTCTGTTGATGCCCCTCCTCTGATTTGTTACGTGTCCCAGTCCATTTTGGACTTCTCCAGCGTGCTCATCTCTGCTTCTTCCCCCCGATTTGACTCAGGATGCTCGACTGCCGCCGGACGCTTGGTACTAAAAAACACTCAGGGGGAAATAGTGGACACCAGGTCTGACTTTTTTGGACATGTCTAAAAAACGGCCAGCGCAGTGCAGTGGCCCACCCCTTTTTGTAAAGAACTGCTACAAATCATTTTTATTAAGCAAGTCCCTTCGGCTGCTCCCTTTTTTGCACTCGGGGTCGCCCACAGCAAATCCAGGTGGATCCGCATATTGAATTGGCACAGGTTTTAAGCCGGATGCCATTCCTGACGCAACTCCACATTACACAGAGAAATGTGGCCGGGGTGGGATTTGAACCCGGAGCCTTCTGAACCTGAAACCAAGTGCATTAACCACTTGGCCAACCACCCCTCCACGAAATTTTTTTATTTAATATGCAAATTCTCAGATTTCAGCTTCTTAAATGTGAATATTTTGTTTTTGTTCCTCCTCACGGAGAGTAAACTGGAGAAACGATGACATTCAAGGACGTAGTCATCAATAAGTTGTCATGCTAATGTTAGCCTGCTAGTACTTGCTTATATCATGTTACAGGTTTCCATCGTAATGTTAGTCCCTTAGCATCAGGCTATGCGACGCTACCGAGTTCTCTCATGCCACATTAGCATCATATTATCTGACCGTTGCAAGCTTTCATGCCAACGTTAGCCCATTAGCATCTGTTAAGGGACTGTTGCGAGTTTTCATGTCACAACGTCAGCCCATTACATCATATTAGTGATTGTTGCTAGTTTTTCATGTCCAACGTTAGCCCATGGGATCATGTTACGTAACTGTTGCAAGCTTCATGCAACATTAGCTCATCAGTATCATGTTAAGTGACTGTTGTAAGTTTTCATGTGGACATTGGCCATTAGCATCGTGCTACGTGACTGTGGTAAGATTTTCATGCCAACATTAGCCCATTAGCATCGGTTATGTATCTGTTGTGAGTTTTTCATGCCACTGCTAGCCAAATAACATCATATTAGGTGACTGTTGCGAGGTTAATGTCAACGTTAGCCCCTTAGCAACGTGTTATGTGACTGTGTGAGTTTCATGCCAATGTTAACACATTAGCATTGTGTTATGTGACTGTTGCAGGTTTTCATGCCAACGTTAGCCCATTAGCATTGTGTTACGTGACTGTGCAGGTTTTCATGCCAATATTAGCCCATTAGCATCATGAGTTTTCATGTCAACGTTAGCCCGTTAGCATTGTGTTATGTGACCGTTGTGAGTTTTCATATCAATGTCATTCCATTAGCATCATGTTACATGACCCTAGCAAGTTTCCAAGTCAGCATTAGCTCATTAACATTGTGTTAAGTGACCACTGCGAGTTTTCAAGACACGTGAATAAACCCACTGTGAATCGCTGCTTTTCAGGCGCTCCCCTTCAGCCACCACAAGTATGGATGTTTAGCACATCATAATTCCCGTTGCTCACAGTGGAGGCACTCCATTCATGCTAACATTAGGTGAGCTGCCGACAGACTTTACCAATTTTTGGGATTTCAGTCGATTACAACGACTTTTCCATCTGGATTGGACTAATAGCAATTAAAACAAACAGGTGATCAATGGCTAATGTTCTGAGGAGGTAATGGTCAGTGTTTAAACACGTTGTGCTTGAGACCAGAGGATCACTGGTTGAAATCCCAGCCCTGACCGGAAAATCACTAAGGGCTCTTGGGCAAGTTAATCACCTAGTTGCTCCGGTGTGTAGTGAGTACCCTTGTCTGGCAGCAGCCTCACCTCGGGGTGAATGTGAGGCATTATTGTAAAGCGCTTTGAAGCATCTGATGCAGACTATATATATATATATATATTATACTATATGCAGGTCCATTACCATTTATGTGGCATTAGGCCCGCTCCCTGGCCATCACAGCCTCATCTAAACTGTAGTAAACACACTCATCGGTTGCATTCTAAACCAGGAGCACTGATCGCAATCTGCAAACAACAGCACCAACTTCAGAAACTGTGCACGTTGATGAAGGCGGGGCATTGACGGCTGCTCCTGTTGCCCCGCGTCTCTCAGACACACAAAGATAAAGAGGAAATAGCTTCTGGACGCAGTGCACATCCTGTCTGATGGATGATAATTTCCTGATTCCTGTCTGGAGGTTTTGGAGGAATAATATGCAACATCCTCAATCATTTGTTGTCACGGCAACCAAAGGTATGAAGAGCAGCAGTTAAGAGCGGAAACCCCCGCCAGAGTCCTGCGCACTTTCTATATTAAAAACAAAAGCAAGCAAACATTATTTTAATGCCAGAATGGAAGTTAAAGAAATAAACACTGACAGGAAACTTGTTTCCATGGTAACGGGGGATCTCCGAACCCAGATCACCAGAACCAGATGAATGGGCTTGATGCATTCACATCAGATCGCTCAGCATGAACTCTGACCTCTGAACGTGTATGATCGATACCTGGCAGCAGGAGGAGGTGGTCCTCTGGACGCCGAGCTGTTCTCTTCTTCTTTTGTGTTCTGGCTCTTCAGGAATCTCTTGGCTTCTCTGGAGTTGGCTGATATCTCTTTATTTACTCTGCAACAAACAAACAACTGAAGGTTTATAATCACTGAATATTTCACATGACCGAGAACACGAACTTCAGATATGTTTCTCGTAGACGAAGGATGATCCTGAATGGGTTCAAGGTCAAGGTTATTGGGGTCAATGGTCATAGGCTCCACTTCAGTGAACACTTTGCCATTTATGATGAGCGCATGTTTTTAATTAATTTTCAATTAAAGTGAGTTCACAGTGTGTCGAGTTGGTTTGTAATTTGTTCAAATACTCGAAGTTTGTTTAAAGTGGACAACACGGACGACGTTACAAATCGCTGCTACAAATCTGTCAAAATCTCACTGCAACATAAACGCAGCCACTCGACCTGGACGGGTTCTGACCAAACGCTGTGAACAACAGGCGTGTTTTAAATAAAGAGCCGTGCAGCTGACAGAACCAGAGTCCAGACAGAAGACGCTCCACCAGCATCCATCGCAGCCGGGAGAAGTATTTATGCTAATTCTATGCAGCCATAATACAGTGTGTGTTCCACAGCGCCGTGCACGGAGGGACGTCAAGAGCATGAGACTGAGATACACGTCCTGAAGGCTGGTGTGCAAAACAAATTAACAAAACACCGTCTGCGATGGACTTTCAAAATCATTCATTCCTGTGAAAGACAATCGGTGCTGAAAGCGTTCATCACGGTCGCCACGGAAACCAACACAAACACTGTTATGATCACGTGGGTGGCGAGGAAGCAAGCACATCAGCACACACTGATGTTCCGCTGGAACCACGGCAAAACTGCGTTTTTTACAACTTCACACCATCAACTACAGCAGCACTCAGAGCGCGGGGCGGTGACGACGCCATCAGCCCGGAGAGCGAGGTGACGCCGTCAGACCAGACAATTATGAATATTTAGGTTTAGTCTTTTTTGCAGTTTTTTACTTTAACATTAAAGGAAAAAAATCTCAAGTTTGTCCTCAGGGTGGCGCTAATGAAAAGGTCATGTGAGTAAAATCAGAAGGTTTTATTCTGTAGTGTTCTCTAATTTAAAAATATTTAAATCTACATATTTAAAAAATATGTAGATTATTTCAGCGTGTGACACAGACGGAGCGCATTTAACAGCAGCTTCAGTGCAGAATGATGTAGACAAGATGAATGGATGAATCTTTCAGAAATCAACACTTAAACATCTGATTCTACAAAAAACCCCACTCAACTCAGACTCAGTCTTCTCAAAGGCCACGTTTCAGTTATAATACAGTGTTTTGTGTAAGTACAGCACCAGCTACTGGACAAATCTGAAAATAACTTCAGTCATGAATGAGTTTTTTTGTTTTTTCTATGTCTGTCTTTTCTTTCACTCATGTCTAATTTCTGATCAGTAAAACCTGGGTTTCATCGTTTGAAGAACAGTTTCAGGACTTCGAAAGCTGAAGAAGTCACTCAGACAATCACCGAAATGTCTTGAAGACCAACAACAAGTCCAGCTGCTGCCAGTCTCTGTGTGTGTCCAACCTGGACGATGGAGAACCTTCAGGAGGACTAATGAGCATGCAGACATGCAGAAGTACTGGGTGCTGTGAGGAGGGTTTGGGGCCGTACCTGACCTCTTCTCCGGCAAAGTCAAACACTTTGGTAATGGTGACTTTAGAAGGTTCTGGCGCTTTAGTTTCTGCACATAAACGAGAATCCTTTGATGCTGAAGAATCAGCCTGAGACAGAAGAACACAAGAACATGGAGAAACATCATCAGTGGTTAACTCAGACCATCTCAGCGCTCCTCAACCCAAAGCACAGCTCCTCAGTGGAACGTCCGAGTACCAAAAATGCTCTGTACCCAGTCAAAGCCCGCTGAGGTAAAACATGGGTTCTCAGCTCTGCTCCTCACAAACCCACCTGTCGGCGCTGCACCTGCACATAAGACACATCAGGTGAATTCTGGTTGGCTGAACACACCTGGCTCTGCACATCAGGTCTGTGTAGATCAAAGAGGGCTGAAAACTCTGCAGTGTAGGATCCTGAGGAGCAGGCTTCAGAACCCTGAATGTTTGGGATTAGAACACTTAACTCGGGTTTAAAACATGGTTCCCAGTATTCAAATGGGTACAGAGCACAACTGCATCACATTTGGTGCTTTTAGAACTGCGGTGGACCAGTGGTCTGTGAGCAACTGCTTGTGGTCCCTGACAGGGATGGGGCGGATCTGATCCAATAACGGTATTGGGTTCTGATACGTAATTCATGGATCACAAAATTTAGAAATCCATGCCACAGTTTGCAGCCAGCTAAGCAGCACTGACTGCAACTGACCACAATTCATCACATCTGCTGTATTTTACACAAGAAACATTACAAACCAAGACAGCAAGGTGCGATGTTTGCACAGCTGTTGGTGGAAGCTCCGTCGCGACCTACAATACAGCAAACTTAAGCAAACACTTGAAAAAGTGCCACATTAAAGAGCCCAAGGATTTTTTAGTCAGAATCAGAAAGACAGACCAAATATGAGTAAATTAAGTACTTTTATTTATTATTTTGGTGGTTTCTTGTTGCATTATGGAAATGCGCTCTATGCTGAAAATGGCACAGGTACTCTGAGCAGGTGTGCCATCTGGTGTTCAAGAGATGAAACTTCAGCAACTGACCCAACAATAATTAAAGTACTTAATTCTTACACCAAAACACCGAATCTAGTCTTGTGTCTTAGATATACCTTCTGGAAAATTGTAGCTGAACTTTCAGGTCTTCTTTTTAAGAAAGTCCTCCTCTAAACACGTCATCATGAGGCCGTATAAATGGGGATACAAAATATCCTCATATAAAATCAACAGTAATATATTAAAGCAAACAGCTCTGGTATGGGAATAGTATCGGTATCGGCAGATATCCAAATTCAGGTATCGGGATCGGACTGGAAGTGAAAAAAATGTGGATCAGTGCATTCCTGGTCCCTGAGTATTAGTAAAATATAAATTAACTAATATCTTATGCTAACTCCAAAGTGTTTCTAGACAGTAATATACTGTTGCTCTGGTAAACACACCAGTTGTTTTGGGGCATTTAGGCGCTCCTTGGTCTGAAAACATCTGAGAAACATGGGTTTAGAACATTATAGCATCTGTAAATCTGTGTTTAAAAGACAGCACCTTCACTATTTCTTGGGTTTAGCATAAAGCACCTGCTTTGTTTGGTTTAAAACGTGAATATTCACCAGTCTTCTATATGTTTTGGTTTAAAACACTGCACACTGTACGTCTGGGTCAAAAGTAATTAATTTTCTATAACTGTGATTTTCAGCAGGTCAGATGAATGCCTAAACAAGAAGACTAAAAAAATAATATTAATTACAGAAATTGATTCCCACATTTTCCAAGTATAAGTCACGTCTATTTTCTGTGTTATCAGATCTTTAATTTGGGATTTTTGTCAAACTTGTGCCAATTCAACACACAGGTCCACCTTAGACTTGCTGTGGTGATGCCAAGTGCAAACAAGGAAGCAGCTGAAGGGACTTACTTTACTTTTATTATTATTGACATTTTTGTATTAATGAGATTTTTAGTGCTTTGATTCTTGAAAAAAAAAATCCATATAAACTGTCATGATTAATTATCATTATTAAGGCACATGATTTTTTTTTTTTTTTTTTTTTGGGGGGGGGGGGGGGGGGTATATTAGTGGCATAGCAGTGTAAGTTGCAGGACCTCCTAAACTTTCTCTGAAAAACACAGTAAATTACCCTGAGTTTGTGAATGATGAACTGGGGGAATTGAGGATGAACCTCTGTGTGTATTTAAAGGCCGGCCTAACACCCAGGGCCTTCTGTACAATAACATTTCTAAAATAACAATCATGGAACCAAAAGTAACTAGACAAAAATTTTCTTCGGGTTTCTCCTTTTTTGTTTGGGTCACCAGATACTCTACGTGACATAACTCCACATGTACAAGGAGAACAGGCATGGGCAGTCATGAACCAGAACCTTCTGCCACCACTGAGGAACGAGGCCCAAATTACCCCCAGGAACACAAGTAAGAAAGATGAAGGACAGAAATGTGACATCATCCCCCCTTTAACGGAGGGTACGCAGGGAATAAAAAATAAAAAAACTGAAATAAATGACTTATAAACATTTATGGACAGAATCTGCATCTGGCAAAAACTGAGCTTGAAAGATTTTTTAAAATGTGCTGCAACTCTACTTTGACCATCGTTTGGGTTTTGAACACAGTCCATCCTGCATGTATCTGTTTTACCCGTAGAGCCCTGTGACAGACTGGTGTCCTGTCCAGGGTGAACCTGCCTCACACCTGTGGCTGCTGGGACAGGCTCCAGCCCCCGCGACCCTTAATTGGGGTAAGTGGTTGAAGAGGAGTGAGCTTTACCCATAGAATGTTAGGAACACGGCATCCCCTGTAGGTTTTAAAACACATTACACTGCGCACGCTGAAAACAGGATATCAATGGCGGAAATATGCCAGTTTGGAATCAACTGCATCACTCAAAAGTTGAAAATAAGAACCAGATTTTGACGACTCAAACGTTTTATTTTGAAACAGATCATTTCATAAGCACCTGTTGCAGTGTAAACGTTACCTTCTGCACGTGGCTCGACTGTGATGCAGGCGTACTGGGTTTTGGTCGGGATCCGACATCAGACAAGAAACTGGCCCAAAGCTCATCTGACTTCTTCTCTGTTTCTCTTCATTGTCCTCGTCCTCCTCAGCCTGTTTCCCTCCTTCAGTTGCTGCAGCTCCTCCGCTCCATCCTCATCCTTCTCGATTTTCAACACTCCTTTTTTCCTCTTCCTGGGGAGATTTTTGTTTTTCCAATAAGATAATCTAAAGTCACCAATTTAAATGACTAAGATGTAGAATTCTGCTGTGTTACATTAATGCTTCATAGAAAAGACATGAATAAATAACCTGTAACTGGGATCCGACTCCGATTATGACGAAACTTAGATTTAGTGATTTTTCAAGCAGCCAATGAATCTGTAACTTAAAATTATATTGTACCATATTCGCTCGTTGGGGTGCGCAGGGCCGAGCATCACCCCCCCCGTTTTTTTTTAAGAAAGTTGTTTAAGCGCTCACCTGAAATTAAATTACACATTTAATGAATGAGAAAAAGACAAAAAAAGGACACAAACAGGTGAGTTATTTGTGACTTATTTTTTATTTGTGATGAAATCCATGAGTGAATACGGTATTTATAAGTAATCTCACAGCAGGCAGTCACACGACTGAATTCAGATGAAAACCTTTTTTTCCCCTCCCTAATTTTCGTTACGCTGATCATGTCGCCGTCCCTCACTCACACCAATGTCCTTTTCTTCATCTTCTCCCATCACCAGGATGCGGCACAACATCGTCCTCGTTTAGGGGGTCTTCCTTCTCACATTCATTAATGTCATCCTCGCTGAGATGATCATCTGCCAACAACAGTGAGATTACAGGGATTAAACAGAAATATACTCAAAGTAACACAAAAAAGCTTTATCAGCTTTAGGGAGTTTAGAAAAAGTCCATTTTTATATTTTTTAAGGAGTAAAAATCTCAGAGCGTTTTTAGCACATCCACTGCTGCATTATTCAAAAAGAAACATGACCACAGAAACAGTCTCCGTAAGAAAAATGCTATATGCCAGGGGTGGCCAAGTTCGGTCCTCCAGATCTACCTTCCTGACACTTAGTTGTCTCCCTGCTCCAACACACCTGAATCCAATGAAAGGCTCATTAAAAGTCTGCTAACAAGTCTTTCATTGGATTCAGGTGTGTGGAGCAGGGAGACAACTAAGAGTGTCAGGAGTAGATCTGGAGGACCGAACTTGGCCACCCTGCTATATGCTAATGACAGGGTTAATCATCAACTTGTGTCTGATCAACTCAGTTTTTAGAGATAACTCAGTTAATTGAATTATATTGTATTCTTATCACAGCTTGACTGACAAAACAAGTTACTTTAAAGAGAAAACACAGGGTTTTTGTTTGTTTGGTGATACCATTTCATGACTCAAATTTAATAGCTAAAATTCTTTGCAATGGTGGTCCACATGGTGTTCCACATGGATCTGTGTTAGGACCTATTATATTTCATTTCCAGAAATAAATTATATTCCATGGTAGCTGAACCCAGACTGTAGAACAAGCCACCTCTCAACTTACGCACTATTCCTGACTGAGCACTTTTTAAATCTGTTAAAAACGTTTTATTAAGCTGGCTTTAAACCTAGTGGGGAGGTGACATTCAGTTTGTTGTTTAAATTTATTGTGTGTTTTATTTTGTGAATCTGTGTTTATATTGTTAAACACTTTGGACACCATCTGGTGCTGTAAAGCGCATTAGAAATAAATGTTGATTGATTGATTGAATTACAGCCTCAAGTCTTCTTGAATATGATGCCACACAGAAACGGTTTTGGAATGGTGAACCGGGCAGCCGTCTGGGGCAACATTTTTTAATGACAGATGGGAGGCGACAAGCACTCAAAAAAAAAAAAAAAAACAAAAAAAAAAACAATCATCGCGCCACAAAGCGCTTTTCATATCACTGTGTGGGGAATTGGCACCCCCTGCAGCTGCAGGCGCCCCTACCTGCTAAGAAGGTCACACAAGCAGTGAGAAGTAGAAAGGGGAGGGGGCGGACAAGTAGAGTTTCTTTATGCAGAGAGTAGCAACAAGAAAACAGCCACGTGACTCAGGGAGCCATCTTGGGGCCAAACATCGTCACTGTTTTTTTTTTGTCTACATGAGGGATGTAATTTAAGGGTTTTTACTGTTTTAGTCTTACAGAGGGGATGTAATTTAAGTGTTTTTAGTCTCACCTGAGGGGATGTAAATTAAGGGTTTTTACTGCGTGTTTAGTTTACCCAAGGGGGCATAATTAAGGGTTTTTACTGTGTTTAGTCTCACCGAGGGGATGTAAATTAAGGGTTTTACTGTGTTTTAAGTCTCACTGAGGGGATGCAGTTTAAGGGTTTTTACTGCGTGTATAGTCTTACCCAAGGGGGCATAATTTAAGGGTTTTTACTGTGTTTTTAGTCTCACATGAGGGGATGTAAATTAAGGGTTTTACTGTGTTTTAGTTTACCAGAGGGGATGTAATTTAAGTGTTTTTAGTCTCACCTGAGGGGATGTAAATTAAGGGTTTACTGTGTTTTTAGTCTTACCAGAGGGGATGTTTAAGGGTTTTACTGTGTTTTTAGTCTTACCTGAGGGATGTAGTTTAAGGGTTTTACTGTGTTTTTAGTCTTACCAGAGGGGATGTAATTTAAGTGTTTTAGTCTCACCTGAGGGGATGTAAATTAAGGGTTTTACTGTGTTTTAGTCTACCTGAGGGGACGTAGTTTAAGGGTTTTACTGTCTTTTTAGTCTTACCAGAGGGGATGTAATTTAAGGTTTTTAGTCTCACATGAGGGGATGGAAATTAAGGGTTTTACTGTGTTTTTAGTCTTACCAGAGGGGATGTAAATTAAGGGTTTTACTGTGTTTTAGTCTTACCTGAGGGGATGTAGTTAAGGGTTTTACTGTGTTTTAGTCTTACCTGGGGGATGTAGTTTAAGGGTTTTACTGTGTTTTTAGTCTTACCAGAGGGGATGTTTAAGTGTTTTAGTCTCCTGAGGGGATGTAGTTTAAGGGTTTTACTGTCTTTTTAGTCTTACCAGAGGGGATGTAATTTAAGTGTTTTTAGTCTCACATGAGGGGATGGAATAAGGGTTTTACTGTGTTTTTAGTCTTCAGGGGATGTAGTTAAGGGTTTTACTGCGTTTTGGTCTTACTGAGGGATGTAGTTAAGGGTTTTACTGTGTTTTTAGTCTTACCAGGGGACGTAGTTTAAGGGTTTTACTGTTTTTTAGTCTTACCAGAGGGATGTAATTTAAGTGTTTTTAGTCTCACATGAGGGGATGGAAATTAAGGGTTTTACTGTGTTTTTAGTCTTACCAGAGGGGATGTAAATTAAGGGTTTTACTGTGTTTAGTCTTACCTGAGGGGACGTAGTTTAAGGGTTTTACTGTCTTTTTAGTCTTACCAGAGGGGATGTAATTTAAGTGTTTTTAGTCTCACATGAGGGGATGGAAATTAAGGGTTTTACTGTGTTTTAGTCTTACCAGAGGGATGTAAATTAAGGGTTTTACTGTGTTTTTAGTCTTACCTGAGGGGATGTAGTTTAAGGGTTTTACTGTGTTTTTGGTCTTACCTGAGGGGACGTAGTTTAAGGGTTTTACTGTGTTTTTAGTCTTACCAGAGGGGACGTAAATTAAGGGTTTTACTGTTTTTAGTCTTACCAGAGGGGATGTAATTTAAGTGTTTTGTAGTCTTTCCAGAGGGGATGTAATTTAAGTGTTTTTAGTCTTTCCAGAGGGATGTAATTAAGGGTTTTACTGTGTTTTTAGCCTTACCAGAGGGATGTAATTTAAGTGTTTTAGTCTCACCTGAGGGGATGTAAATTAAGGGTTTTTACTGCGTGTTTAGTCTTACCCAAGGGGGCATAATTTAAGGGTTTTTACTGTGTTTTTAGTCTCAGGGGGGATGTAAATTAAGGGTTTTACTGTTTTAAGTCTCACTGAGGGGATGCAGTTTAAGGGTTTTTACTGCGTGTATAGTCTTACCCAAGGGGGCATAATTTAAGGGTTTTTACTGTGTTTTTAGTCTTACCAGAGGGGATGTAATTTAAGTGTTTTTAGTCTCACCTGAGGGGATGTAAATTAAGGGTTTTACTGTGTTTTTGGTCTTACCTGAGGGGACGTAGTTTAAGGGTTTTACT